>NC_136270.1:102365326-102427826 GCF_964187855.1 Myxine glutinosa
AGAAGCAACGTGCCGATTCCACGAGGCGGAGCTAACGAGCCGAGGGCGTGTCACTCCCCGCCGGATATACGCGGCCCCGCGCCGGATGTGACGTGAGATGCGCACCCAGCTTGGAGAAGGAAAGCCACCTGCGAGCGCTGAGTCAGATGCGCCCCCAGCTTGAGCAGACAAGACGCCATCCGAGCGCTGCGACCTCCCCGCATCTCTGGACCGGACCGAGTCGATTCTGACCTTTGAGCCCAGGTGCACCTGGAGCCATCGCTACCCGCCTGTCCTTTCCATCAATCCCCGTGTGAGTCAGCTTTGTCCCGTTTATCTGTCGTCTGTTGGGAATAATATAAGATTGTGTCTAAGTGCTTGTCTTTCTATGCTGTCCCTCTTGTAGTTGTAATCTAACCTTCCGCCTTAATATAACCTCCTCCGGAGGTCTTGAGAACTGAACCCCTGGTGTCGTATTGTGTTATTGTAATCCAGCCGGGTGTCTTCTTTTTCTATTGAGCCAGCATCGCGCGACTTCGTCAACGTCGAGTATAGTCGGGTAATTTGTGCGGACACGACGGCCATTCCGCTCGGCCCACTTTAACATCAAAGTCGTGTCTGTAACAATTGGTGTCGAGGAGTGGAATTCGAACCCGGGACTAAATTTATTAGGGCCCAAATTGGTAACAAGTAGAATCGATTCGGAGCGCGTTTCCCGCGCGAAATTATAACGGCGAAATTTGTATTTGTTTTACGAAACTCGAATTTTGCAAGTCGCGCTATGGCGGATCAACACGGCTGGGGTCCGGTAGGGGAGAGTGAAGCAGGGTCGGTCCAGGACCAAATTGAGGGACATGAGGAGAGCGAAACAGCGAGGGTAGCAGGCACGCAAAATGGCGCCTCGCAAGAGCGCGCGGTAGCCGAGCCCGCTGTATCAACGGGCTTTAACATGCAGCCGATTGACATACAGGCCCTCATTGCGCAGCTACAGGCAGCTGTACAGATGAGTATGGGGAGCCAAATTGAGCGATTGAGTGAGCAAATGGGGGTAATGAGGGACGAAGCGAGGGGTACCAGTGAGGGGTTAGACAATAATTTTGAGAAGTTAGACAAGAAATTTGGAAGTTAGACAATAATTTTGAGGGGTTAGACATAAAAGAAGTAAAGAATGGGTTAACGGGGGTAGAAAACAGAATGGCCGCTCAAGAGAATCAGATAGAAGGGAGTGCAAAATGGGTTAGAGGGGGTAGAAAACAGAATGGCTGCTCCAGAGAATCAAATAGGAGGGATGAAAAATGGGTTAGAGGGGTTAGAAAACAGCCTATGGAAGGCAAATTGAGGGACATGAGGGACCAAGCGGAAAGGGAAGTTAACCAAATGGGGCAGCAGATAGAGGGGGTCAGAATGGGGGTAGAACCAAACTGGATGCTCACAGGGAGGAAATGGAGCAGATGAGGGTGGCATCTGGGCAGGAGATGCAAGTGATGGGAGAAGAGATCAGAAGAGGAGTGAGTGAGGAGGTCGGAGGAGTGCGCGAGGAGGTGAGGCACTGTAAGGAGCGCATGGAGAAGGAGGTGAGAAAGGGGACTGTAAAATTGCAAGGGGGTATAGAGGAGTTGACGCTGGGAGTAGAACAACTGACAGAGGGACAAAAAGAACTAACGGAGCAGGTTCAAAGGAACACTGCGGTATTAGGAGGGTTAAAAGTGACACAGAAAGAACTAAAAGACGACTTGATAGCGACGAAGAGGGAATGTCAGATGGTACGTGAGGGACTGACAACGAGGTTGGACGAGGTGGTAGAGGTAATGGAGACGAAGGACCGGCAGGTGAGGACGCACATGGAAACGGTCAAGGTAGCCTTGGAGGACGAGCTTGAGGAGACGTACCGGGGAATAAAAGAGGTGAAGCACAAATTAGAAGAAGTGGAAGAAGGGATGAGCGAAATTAAGAAGAGACGGAGAGGGGATAAGAAAGAAATAAAAGAGGAGATAAAAGAATTGGTCCAAAGTCTGTGTTTGGATCGTGATGATGTGCTCATTAACCGGATGAGGGATTCGCAGGTGATGGAGGAGGAGCGAAGAGGAAGAGGACCCGGTGTAAGTGGTGACCAATATGGTCGTGCGTATGATGCGCCAGGGGATTTAAGAAGCTTGGGGATTGGTTTGGATCCGGGTGTTCGTGAAAGGCCGTTGGTGAAGTGTGCGACAGGTCTGGTGTGCGAAAAAGGAGGTGTGCAAGAAAGTCCGACTCTGGGGTGTGTGAGGAAAAAGTGCGTGCCAAGGAGTGAGTGTGCTGGCGAGAGTGAGTCGGTCGTAGCGCGGTGTGCGAGGGAGCACATGGAAGCGCGGTGTGGTGAGTGTTACAGAGGGTGTAACGGGAGAGTGTGCGCGAGGAAGGTGTGTGACGGACAGGTGCATGGGGAAAGAGTGCGCTGTCAAAGGCAAGGAAGAATGCACACCTGTGGTGAGTGTTACAGAGGGTGTAACGGGAGAGTGTGCGCGAGAAAGGTGTGTGACGGACAGGTGCATGAGGAAAGAGTGCGCTGTCAGAAGTAAGGAAGGGTGTCCACCTGTGGTGAGTGTTACAGAGGGTGTAACGGGAGAGTGTGCGCGAGAAAGGTGTGTGACGGGCAGGTGCACGAGGAAAGAGTGCGCTGTCAAGAGTAAGGGTGAGTGCGCTGTCAAGAATGGAGGTGAGAGTAGTGAGAGTGACATGGAGCGTGAGGTGGTTGTGACAGGTGAGCGAGGATGTACACCTGGGATGGAAGGATGCACACCTGGAATGGTAGAGCGTGAGTGGGAATGCACGCTGGAGTTGGTAGTGAGGCACGTGGTAGGATGTGCGAATGAGAGCACACCTGTGATTGTCACAGAGGAGGTGACCGAGGAGGGGGCGCGAAGAGGTGTATTGGTGAGGTGTGCGAGCGACGAATGTGTGCCAAAGTGTTCGGTGGTCAGGTGTGTGACCAAGGCTGTGAGTGGAATGAGTGTACCTGGGTGTGTAAGGAAAGGTACGAGGAGCATGGGCACGGCTGGATGTGTGAGCAAGGAACGGGCTGCGGGGTGTAAGCGTCCAGGTGAAGCATCGACGTTACACGGGTTAGAGGTTAGAGCGACTTTTAGCCGAAGCAGGCCCTCGGTGCGTGCCGGGCCTCGCTTTGAACGGCCGCGTCCAGGCTCCACTAGGCGGAGCTGGCAGCCCGATAGAAAGGGTCGTCATGGCGACCACTTTTTGTGGAGACGTGCCGGCAGGTCGAGATCGGGACATTGGATGGCTCCACGCCGAGGTGATGCGTGGGATCTCGGCCCGGGTAAGCCCCCGTCCCTGCACCGAGTGCCGGACGCATCCAGCCGCTGGCACAAAACAACCAGCATCCATGGCTTGGCTTTACGAAGCCGGGCTTTGGACAGGGAGTGGCGCACCGAGAGGTATTAGTGAGTCGACTGGGTGATGAGGTTAGTGTTTTGGACCCAAAATTAGAGAAAAGCAAAATTTGATGATTGGCAAAGGATTGGCAGAGTGATGATTGGTAATGGTACAGTGATTGGCAGATGATTGGCAAATTTTTAATTTGTTGCAATTTGATGTGCAAAATTGGTAGTGAGAGACCCCCGATGTGGTGGGATGGCAAATCCACCATCCTTCCCATGGTGGGGCAAAGGAGCAATAGCTTATGGGGTGTATGGCAGTGAAAACTAGCCGGGTGGGTTAGGATATTGTGTGTAGGGATCTAGAGAAGATGACCTTAGGTAACGTTAAGGTTAGTTAGTGACTGATACCTGTAGTGGGGACGCAGGTAGATTAGTGTGGATTATAATGACGAGGGAGCGCAATAGTTAAAGGGACGACTGGGAAGCGCAAGTTTCAGAAGGGAGTAGTTAGCTGAGATGATGCTGTGTGTGTGAGGATTGAACAAGTGTGATTGCACAGGTGTGCAACTGGACAGGTGTGTGGAGCAGTGTATGAGTAGTGAGTGTTGTGGATCAGCGCGAATGCGCTTGGGGAGAGAAGGGTGCAGGTGGCACCAGGGTGTGAGAGCACAGGTGTGCAGGTACAGGTGTGTGGAGAGAGTTGGAGTGAGTGGTACGGAGTGGTGTGCATGGTGCGAAGGTGTGGATGGGGGAAGAGTGGACCCCTTTCACGAGTACCCGGGGCGGGTAGTGTAAGTGTTAGGTAGAGGGTGCAGGTAAATTGTGGTTGGATATTGGCATTTGTGGTGCGGTTGCAGAATGGTGTTGTGAATGGGTGCATTAGTGTTGTGGAAATGGCTGGGCGTGTAGCCTGTTAGTGTGTGTAGTTGGTTGGGCACTCCACCACTGTGAGGATGTCGGCCAGGTGAGGCCGCAGGTGGGCTCTGGGAGCCGGTAGAGTTGTGGATGGGGCCCGAGGATCCGGAGGATGGACCCGGGTAGCCCAGTGCCAGAGAGGGCACCGAGTGGGGAGAGTGCCAGAGGGCCTTCCCCAGGTAGTTAGGTTAGGGCAAGGAGCAGGTAAGCTCGGAGGCAACTGCAGTGGTGGAGGTGTGCAGGTGGGTAGACCCACTGGGAGAGGTACACGCCGCAGCCCAGAAATTGTGCGAGGGCACCGGGAGATGAATCGGGGGAGTGAGACCCCAAATTGAAGAGCACCACAGTTTGGCCAATGGGAATTGGTTTTTAGAACCCATAGTGTAAGAGGGCCAATGGTTTGGCCGGAGAAAGACCCCGGGTAGTGTAAAGTTGTTAAAGTCACTTAGGAAATAGTTAGGATTGATGAACCTGTCGCACCATACGCAGCCACTTACCTGTGGTGATGATGATGACTCCACACCTGTGTTTTCTTTGTTTGTGTTGCAGAAATGAGATTGTTGTTGGATTTGTGAGACGCATCACGACGTGGATGAGACATTGGGGTGATTCCATCTCTCCCTCCCTAGAGGGACTGATGATGAATTGGTGATGGCAAATTTTGATGTTGAGTTGGAGATGGCAATTTTGATGAGAGTTGAAAATGGCAAATTTGATTGGTTAGGAGGGAGAGAAGACGAATTTGGTATATGGGAGGAACGGGAAGACAGTAGGGATGTTTGTTGATTTGTAAAGTAGATGTTTATGGGTAGTGTTGTGTTGTGTGGATACAGTAAGGGGTAAGGGAGGGGCCATGTAGGTTACCTGGTGGGGGGGGGGGGGGGCGTACGATAGGAACGTACCTGTCTCACCTGGTTCCCATGTGCCCCCAGTGTGCATCACCTTACATTGCGTGCACTTTTGCGCCCTTACCACCTTACTCACTTGTTTCTTCTTTTGTCTCCCACCTCCGAGGATCTGGCTTTGGGGTAGAGAGAGAGGAGAGAGAGGTGCTGGCTGCGCAGTTGTGGGCCTGCACTTTCGCTGTTTGCTGCCGGGATCGATACACCATATGGACCGCAATGTTTGTGGCCACCCACAATGGACCGCAGTTCGTTTGCGGCCAAGCACCACCCGGGGATGGACCTATGGGTCAACGTGGCACCTATGCCATACAGGTGAACCACTAATAGTTAACACCACCAAGTGCACCACAAGAAGAGCAAGAGACACCTGCAGGGTTAGGGGTTGTCAAATTTATTTTTATTCCAATGAACAATGGTGACTGCACCGATTGGTGGTGGGGTGGTGCTGTTGATGCTCGGGAAGGGTGCTCTGCACGTTATTAAAGGCCGTCGGCCACAGAGCACTCGTGGGTTGGTGTATCGATGTTGGCAAGCGCGCTCTCTCTATGCATAACATCTGCATGTGTTCCTCCAAAAACAGGTCCTGGATCGTAGTGTAAATAGCAGCGTAGTCTTGTAAATAATGCTCCCTACCGGCTGTATGTTTAGTTTGAGAATTCTTTCCGGATTCGGTTATCCTGTGGGTGTGTTTCTGTGAGGAGAAGGGTGCAACGTCGCAGGGGGACATATTTACTCATTTGTGAATATCTGTAAAACTGTCGCACTCAGGGTAGAGTTAATAGTAGAGGGAACTACATTGCGTGCCACACTAAAGTAGGTAAAAATTTATCGGGTCGGGACGCCCCGAGGGTAGAGAAGGGTGCAATGTTGCGAATATGGAATTTGGCCTCCATATCCGCTTGTAAATATTCCCCTATTTTCTCCAATACTCCCCAACTTTCCCCGATCCCCCATTCCCTAGTCCCATTGCATGTAAATAACAATCAGTAGAGCCGACCTTCCCCTTATTCCCCCATTAAATGTCGTGCCCAGGTCCACCGCACCACACGTAGACAACTTTCGGACATCTTCCTAGTTATTCTTATTCTATGTCAGTTAAGGCCTCGTTTCCATTAATTATGACTCTTCGTTGCACCAGAATGTGATTATATGGCATCAGTAGTGAGTTTAGGACCTTTCCCATACCTCCTTCCATCTTCTTCCCCAACAATTACAACAACAACAGAGGAGATGGCGGCGGAGCGGGGGAGGATGCGTCCTCACACCGGCTCGATTAGCGCCATAGACCATGCGCTCCACGGGGTTACCACGAAGGGGCTCCTTGTCAGCTCCTCGTCAAGGGCGGAGCCTGGTAAACCCCCCGCACGCACCCAATGAGAAGCAACGTGCCGATTCCACGAGGCGGAGCTAACGAGCCGAGGGCGTGTCACTCCCCGCCGGATATACGCGGCCCCGCGCCGGATGTGACGTGAGATGCGCACCCAGCTTGGAGAAGGAAAGCCACCTGCGAGCGCTGAGTCAGATGCGCCCCCAGCTTGAGCAGACAAGACGCCATCCGAGCGCTGCGACCTCCCCGCATCTCTGGACCGGACCGAGTCGATTCTGACCTTTGAGCCCAGGTGCACCTGGAGCCATCGCTACCCGCCTGTCCTTTCCATCAATCCCCGTGTGAGTCAGCTTTGTCCCGTTTATCTGTCGTCTGTTGGGAATAATATAAGATTGTGTCTAAGTGCTTGTCTTCTATGCTGTCCCTCTTGTAGTTGTAATCTAACCTTCCGCCTTAATATAACCTCCTCCGGAGGTCTTGAGAACTGAACCCCTGGTGTCGTATTGTGTTATTGTAATCCAGCCGGGTGTCTTCTTTTTCTTATTGAGCCAGCATCGCGCGACTTCGTCAACGTCGAGTATAGTCGGGTAATTTGTGCGGACACGACGGCCATTCCGCTCGGCCCACTTTAACATCAAAGTCGTGTCTGTAACAATATATATCTATGTTATGTATATATATATATATATATATATATATATATATATCTATGTTATGTTTATATATATATATATATATATATATATTGTTATGTATATATATATATATATATATATAATATATATATATATATATATATATATATATATATGTTATGTATATATATATATATATATATGTTATGTATATATATATATGTTATGTATATATGTTATGTATATATATATATGTTATGTATATATATATATATATATATATATGTTATGTATATATATATATGTTATGTATATATATATATATATATATGTTATGTATATATATATATGTTATGTATATATATATATATATATATATGTTATGTATATATATATATATATATATATATATATATATATATATATATGTTATGTATATATATATATATATATATATATGTTATGTATATATATATATATATATATATATATGTTATGTATATATATATATATATATATACGTTATGTATATATATATATATATATATATATGTTATGTATATATATATATATATATATATATGTTATGTATATATATATATATATATATGTTATGTATATATATATATGTTATGTATATATATATATATATATATATGTTATGTATATATTGTGAGAAACCACCGGTGAAACCACCTGTTCTCACCCAGATTTGGTGCCCCGCCCACCGCGTGACGTGGCCTCCTTGGAGCCTCACGTGATTGGTGGAGGGTCAAGGAGCGCGGTCGCCATCTTATGCGACGCACACGGCTCGAAGGCTCCGAGTGGGAAATATCATAAAGGGCTTTCCTTGAAGCCTCACGACAGCCGAGTTGGGCTGGTCGATTACCGTTCTGTATTTTACGAGCGAGTAACTCCAGAAGAGAACGAGTGATTCCCGGCTTCGTGTTGGAGCTACTGGCCGACCGTTCCTGCCGGCCTTGTGCGGTATTCCATCCTGGTATCCTCCGAGTCCCGGAGCTCGTCGATTGGAGCCGCGAGTGATCTTACCTGCGTCCTGTTGGAGCGTCTGTTGCCGACAGTTCCTGCAGGCTTGTGCAGTGTATTCCATTTTGTTACCTTTCATGGTTTTTGTGATCGAGCCAATAAATAATCGTGCCTTACCCCTAGAAGGCCGATTAAAACACAATTGTGTTTATTGAGTTCTCTTTGTTCACTTCGTGGACTGCTTGAAGCCCGGACATTCACGTCCGTATTCCGTGCTGGGATACATCCCACAGACGGGATCGCGACAAATGGGTTGCTCGTCCTAGGATCATTCAAGTAAGAGCCATTCGATTGAGACGGGAATTCTGCAGTGGACGACATCTTCTGGCATCTGTTCATCGCCTTCTCACCAGCGGACGCCGTCTTGGAGGAACTTTCTCGCCGTAGGACGCTGTCTTGGGCAGAGAAGTGAATAGCCTCGGATCCCTCCAAACAACCGACAAAGAATAAGTGAATAGCCTCGGATCCCTCCAAACAACCGACAAAAAAAAAAAACGTGAGTATTTGTACGTGGTATTTTTCTCATTGGCAATTTGATGTGCGGGTGATATTGCGTAGTTCGTGTCGTATTTCCCCAACAGAGCGTTGTGTTTGAGCGTTGTGTTTGAGCGTTGTGTTTTGTGCCTGGTCGTATGATAACTCGTAGCCAAGCTATGTCGACCAGGGAAGTGAGAGTTCAACCTGATCATGTTGACAGTCACGTGGGTGGCGAGGTGAGCGACGCAAGCAGCCTTGACCCGGTCACTCAACCCGAGATGTTAGGAAGCGATCCCATCATGACTAAATGCATGCGTTCGCCCTTCTGGACCGGGCTGACTCCGGTTCAACAACTTGACATGTATAACAGGGAGAATGACAGGGTAGAGGCAGAGCGTGCTGCGGCAGCAGAGGGAGAGCGTGCAGCAGCAGAGAGAGAGCATGCAGCAGCAGAGAGAGAGCATGCGGCAGCAGAGAGAAAGCATGCGGCAGCAGCAGAGAGAGAGCATGCGGCAGCAGAAGCTGAACGCGTCAGAGAGCATGAGTTGCGAATGTTGACTGAACGACTGCGGGCAGAGGGGTCTGCTGCAAGAGTCCCGGAAACTGTTCATGTTCGTTTGCCGGACTGGACGGGAGACACGAAGCCAGAAGCGTATCTGGAGATGGCGGAGAAGTTGTTGGCTGCCGGTGGCATTGATGAGAGCTTGTGGGTCGGCCATCTTGTGAGCCATCTATCTGAGAAGGCGAAGGAGGTATATGCGAGGATGGCAACCGAGGAGGCAAACAAATACAGGGCATTGAAGGCCGAGATTTTGAACGCCTATGCGGTGTCCGCATGTATTTATAGGAGAAATTTTTTCAGCTGGACTCGTGAGTCCAGTCAAACCTATGAGGAACATTCGCGGGCCTTGTTGGAACAGCTGCAGAGATGGTTCAAGGGGAGCAAGGTTGAGTTACCTCAAGCGGTTGCGGAACTCCTGGTGCGTTACCGTATCGATCAACAGCTTTCGCCTGACTTAGCATTGTTTCTTGTCGACAAAGACACTGTTTCCTTGGCAGACGGCGTCAACCTTATTGATAAACATGTTTTGGCGTGCAAAATGCTGCAAGTCACGCAGTCGCGTTGTAAGACGGAGGATCATGCGATCAAGACCGCCCCCCGTCTGCCCGGCGGCTGGATCGAGGGGAGGGGTTCTCCGATGCCCTCCACTGGTGGCGGTCGCGAGCCGCAGACCAGGGCAGGGCCCTGGTGCGATTTCTGCAAACGCGTGGGGCACGGTGAAAACCGCTGCTTCTCTAATCCCGCTAGTCCGGCCTACCGAGGCAACCCTCCTGTTAAGTCGGAGGGAGATCAGTGGAGCTCATCCGCCGGGCCCTCGCACACGACGGTGGCATCGGTGACCGAGGTCACTGCCACCGAGGCTAATTCCATTCATCCACTGTACCAGGATTATTCAGGGACAGCCTTAGTGGGTGGCCCTGATTCGATGCTGAAGTTTGAGGCCCAATACCTTCGGGATACTGGGGCGACACGGTGTGTTCTCCGGGCGGGGGTAGTTCCGGCCTCTCAGATGCGTTATACCGGCGAGTATACCCTCCTTCGGGGCATTGACCGGGTTCTTGGCCGGTATCCCCTTGCCCTCCTCGAGGTCCGGAGTGACATTTTGAAGGGTCCAGTGACCTGTGTGGTGGTACCCTACTACCCGATACCCGGGGTCTCCTTGCTGATTGGCAATGATGCCATGGCCAGGGAGGAGTCATTGACTCTGACCTGTGGGGGGGTCACTAGATCCCAGAGTAAACAGGCGGAGAGAGTGGCGGAGTCAGACATATCTTCACTCTGGCCCGAGGAGCCTAGCGCCTCGACTCCAGTTCCCGACGGTGACGTTGCGTCAGCTGAAGTCCACCCGAGCCTCCCGTCAAGCCACCCTCAGGTGCCGTGCTCCTCAGGGACCGCTCCCGCCATGTCGCGATTCAGCAGGAACGCTAATGCTAAGGTATATGTGGGAAACCTGGGCAATGGAGCAGCGAAAGCCGAGCTAGGGAGGGTCTTCGAACATTACGGACCACTCCGCAACGTATGGGTTGCTCGAAACCCACCTGGATTTGCAGTTGTTGAGTTTGAAGAGCCACGAGATGCTGAAGATTCGGTCAGAGCCCTTGATGGAAGGTTAATTTGCGGATCGCGTGTGTGCGTCGAGATGTCGAATGGCATGTCGCGGCGGCCTCGTTTCAGACGCCCTTTGGTCCGCAGGCCTTTCGACCCGAACGATCGATGTTACCAGTGCGGTGAAAGGGGTCATTACGCATATGACTGTTGTTCTCGACACCGGAGGAGTACCCGCCGCTCTAGGTCTCGGCCCGTTTCCTTCCTGTCAACGCTTCCCCCAACTTGAGTTTGGCCCCCTTGCCTCTCTATTGTGCTTTGTGTGAAGTGTAACTCTTGTAGGGTAGATATTAATGTGGTGTATGGTGTTAAAATTTGTGTGTGAAAAAAAAAAAAAAACCAAACTGGTTCATTGTTAATGCCTGTTAATTGCCTGTGCGTTAATAATTGCGTTATTGTTGCGCTATTGCGTTGCGTTGTATTGTTGCGTTGTTGCGTTATTGTTGTTAATAAGTGTTAATAATTGTTAATTGCGTTAATTGCCTGTTAGCGATTACCGCCATCATCTTGCCATGTGATTTGCACCTACTACAAATACTGGTTTTAAAAACGCCGTCTATTCGACGGGGTTTTTACTTGGGGGGGGAGGACTGTGAGAAACCACCGGTGAAACCACCTGTTCTCACCCAGATTTGGTGCCCCGCCCACCGCGTGACGTGGCCTCCTTGGAGCCTCACGTGATTGGTGGAGGGTCAAGGAGCGCGGTCGCCATCTTATGCGACGCACACGGCTCGAAGGCTCCGAGTGGGAAATATCATAAAGGGCTTTCCTTGAAGCCTCACGACAGCCGAGTTGGGCTGGTCGATTACCGTTCTGTATTTTACGAGCGAGTAACTCCAGAAGAGAACGAGTGATTCCCGGCTTCGTGTTGGAGCTACTGGCCGACCGTTCCTGCCGGCCTTGTGCGGTATTCCATCCTGGTATCCTCCGAGTCCCGGAGCTCGTCGATTGGAGCCGCGAGTGATCTTACCTGCGTCCTGTTGGAGCGTCTGTTGCCGACAGTTCCTGCAGGCTTGTGCAGTGTATTCCATTTTGTTACCTTTCATGGTTTTTGTGATCGAGCCAATAAATAATCGTGCCTTACCCCTAGAAGGCCGATTAAAACACAATTGTGTTTATTGAGTTCTCTTTGTTCACTTCGTGGACTGCTTGAAGCCCGGACATTCACGTCCGTATTCCGTGCTGGGATACATCCCACAGACGGGATCGCGACAATATATATATATATATATGTTATGTATATATATATATGTTATGTATATATATATATATATATATATATGTTATGTATATATATATATATATATATATATATATATATATATATATATATATATATGTTATGTATATATATATATATATATATATATATGTTATGTATATATATATATATATATATACGTTATGTATATATATATATATATATATATATATATGTTATGTATATATATATATATATATATGTTATGTATATATATATATATGTTATGTATATATATATATATATATATATATATATGTTATGTATATATATATATATATATATGTTATGTATATATATATATATATATATATATATATATGTTATGTATATATATATATATATATATATATATATGTTATGTATATATATATATATATATATATGTTATGTATATATATATATATATATATATATATATATATATATGTTATGTATATATATATATATATATATATGTTATGTATATATATATATATATATATATATATATATATATATATATATATATATATATATATGTTATGTATATATTGTTACAGACACGACTTTGATGTTAAGGTGGGCCGAGCGGAATGGCCGTCGTGTCCGCACAAATTACCCGATTGTACTCGAACGTCGACGAAGCCGCGCTACGCTGGCTCAATAGGAAAGAGAAGACACCCGGCTGGGTTATAATGACACAATACGACACCAGGGGTTCAGTTCTCAAGACCTCCGGAGGAGGTTATATTAAGGCGGAAGGTTAGATTACAACTACAAGAGGTACATCATAGGAAGACAGGCACTTAGACACAACCTTATATTATTCCCGACAGACCACAGAGAAACAGGACAAAAACTGACTCACACGGGGATTGATGGCGAGGAAAGCGGGTATTCGATGGCCAGCACAAGGTGCACCTTGTGCTCAGGGACAGGATGGCGCGGCCCAAAAGATGCAGGAGGTCTCTCAGCGCTCGAGGTGGCGTCTTGCCGTCTCAAGCTGGGGGCGCATCTGACGTCACGTCCGGCAAGCGGCTGCGTATATCCGGCGGGGAGTGACACGCCCTCGGCTCGTTAGCTCCGCCCAGATGGAATCGGTCCGCCCTTCTTATTGGGTGCGGGGGGGGTTTACCAGGCTCCGCCCTTGACGAGGAGCTGACAGCCAGCCCCTTCGTGGTAACCCCGTGGGGCGCATGGATAATGGCGGCTAACCGAGCCGGAGGGAGGACGCACACTCCCCGCGCGCGCCGTTGTTGTAGTTGTTGTTGTAGCTGTAGTTGTTGTTGTTGTTGTAGCTGTAGTTGTTGTTGTTGTTGCTGTAGTTGTTGTTGTTGTTGTTGTTTGGGGAAGAGGATGGGAGGAGGTATGGGAAGGTCCTAAACTCACTACTGGTGCCATATAATCACATTCTGGTGCAACGAAGAGTCATAATTAATGGAAACGAGGCCTTAACTGACATAGATTAAGAATAACTAGGAAGATGTCCGAAAGTTGTCTACGTGTGGTGCGGTGGACCTGGGCACGACATTTAATGGGGGAATAAGGGGAAGGTCGGCTCTACTGATTGTTATTTACATGCAATGGGACTAGGGAATGGGGGATTGGGGAAAGTTGGGGAGTATTGGAGAAATAGGGGAATATTTACAAGCGGATATGGAGGCCAAATTCCATATTCGCAACATTGCACCCTTCTCTACCCTCGGGGCGTCCCGACCCGATAAATTTTTACCTACTTTAGTGTGGCACGCAATGTAGTTCCCTCTACTATTAACTCTACCCTGAGTGCGACAGTTTTACAGATATTCACAAATGAGTAAATATGTCCCCCTGCGACGTTGCACCCTTCTCCTCACAGAAACACACCCACAGGATAACCGAATCCGGAAAGAATTCTCAAACTAAACATACAGCCGGTAGGGAGCATTATTTACAAGATTACGCTGATATCTACACTACGATCCAGGACCTGTTTTTGGAGGAACACATGCAGATGTTATGCATAGAGAGAGCGCGCTTGCCAACATCGATACACCAACCCACGAGTGCTCTGTGGCCGACGGCCTTTAATAACGTGCAGAGCACCCTTCCCGAGCATCAAAAGCACCACCCCACCACCAATCGGTGCAGTCACCATTGTTCATTGGAATAAAAATAAATTCGACAACCCCTAACCCTGCAGGTGTCTCTTGCTCTTCGTGTGGCCTTCAGTGGTGTTAACTATTAGTGGTTCACCTGTATGGCATAGGTGCCACGTTGACCCATAGGTCCATCAACGGGTGGTGCTTGGCCGCAAACGAACTGCGGTCCATTGTGGGTGGCCACAAACATTGCGGTCCATATGGTGTATCGATCCCGGCAGCAAACAGCGAAAGTGCAGGCCCACAACTGTGCAGCCAGCACCTCTCTCTCCTCTCTCTCTACCCCAAAGCCAGATCCTCGGAGGTGGGAGACAAAAGAAAAGACAAGTGAGTAAGTTGGTAAGGGCGCAAAAGTGCACGCAATGTAAGGTGATGCACACTGGGGGCACATGGGAACCAGGTGAGACAGGTACGTTCCTATCGTACGCCCCCCCCCCACCAGGTAACCTACATGGCCCCTCCCTTACCCCTTACTGTATCCACAAAACACAACACTACCCATAAACATCTACTTTACAAATCAACAAACATCCCTACTGTCTTCCCCGTTCCTCCCATAAACCAAATTCGTCTTCTCTCCCTCCTAACCAATCAAATTTGCCATTTTCAACTCTCATCAAAATTTGCCATCTCCAACTCAACATCATAATTTGCCATTACCAATTCATCATCAGTCCCTCCTAGGGAGGGAGAGATGGAATCACCCCAATGTCTCATCCACGTCGTGATGCGTCTCACAAATCCACACAGCGATTCATCTCCTGCAACAAAACAAAGAAAACACAGGTGTGGAGTCATCATCATCACCACAGGTAAGTGGCTGCGTATGGTGCGACAGGTTCATCAATCCTAACTATTTCCTAAATGACTTTAACAACTTTACACTACCCGGGGTCTTTCTCCGGCCAAACCATTGGCCCTCTTACACTATGGGTTCTAAAAACCAATTCCCATTGGCCAAACTGTGGTGCTTTTCAATTTGGGGTCTCACTCCCCCGATTCATCTCCCGGTGCCCTCGTACAATTTCTGGGCTGTGGCGTGTACCTCTCCCAGTGGGTCTACCCACCTGCACACCTCCACCACTGCAGTTGCCTCCGAGCTTACCTGCTCCTCACCCTAACCTAACTACCTGGGGAAGGCCCTCTGGCTCTCTCCCCACTCCGTGCCCTCTCTGGCACTGGGCTGCCCGATCCACACCCGGGATCCTCAGGCACCCACTCACAACTACCGGCTCCCAGAGCCCACCTGCGGCCTCACCTGGCCGACATCCTCACAGTGGTGGAGTGCCCAACCAACTACACACACTAACAGGCTACACGCCCAGCCATTTCCACAACACTAATGCACCCATTCACAACACCATTCTGCAACCGCACCACAAATGCCAATATCCAACCACAATTTACCTGTACCCTCTACCTAACACTTACACTACCCGCCCCGGGTATCCGTGATAGGGGTCCACTCTTCCCCCATCCACACCTTCGCACCATGCACACCACTCCGTACCACTTACTCCAACTCTCTCCACACACCTGTACCTGCACACCTGTGCTCTCACACCTGGTGCCACCTGCACCCTTCTCTCCCCAAGCGCATTCGCGCTGATCCACACACTCACTACTCATACACTGCTCCACACACCTGTCCAGTTGCACACCTGTGCAATCACACCTGTTCCATCCTCACACACACAGCATCATCTCAGCTAACTACTCCCCTCTGAAACTTGCGCTTCCCAGTCGTCCCTTTAAACTATTGCGCTCCCTCGTCATTATCAACCACACTAAACTACCTGCGTCCCCACTACAGGTATCAGTCACTAACTAATCTTAACGTTACCTAATGTCAATCTTCGCTAGATCCCTACACACCATATCCTAACCCACCCGGGCTAGTTTTCACTGCCATACACCCCATAAGCTATTGCTCCTTTGCCCCCACATGGGAAGGATGGTGGATTTGCCATCCCACCACATCGGGGGTCTCTCACTATCAATTTTGCACGTCAAATTTCAACAAATCAAAAATTTGCCAATCACTACCCATCATCTGCCAATCACTACTGCCAATCCCTTGCCAATCATCAAATTTTGTTTTTCTCTAATTTTGGGTCCAAAACACTAACCTCATCACCCAGTCGACTCACTAATACCTCTCGGTGCGCCAATTCCTGTCCAAAGCCTGGCTTCGTAAAGCCAAGCAATGGATGCTGGTTGTTTTGTGCCAGCGGCTGGATGCGTCCGGCACTCGGTGCAGGGACGGGGGCTTACCCGTGCCGAGATCCCACGCACCACCTCGGCGTGGAGCCATCCAATGCCCCGATCTCGACCTGCCGGCACGTCTCACCAAAAAGTGGTCGCCATGACGACCCTTTCTATCGGGCTGCCAGCTCCGCCTAGTGGAGCCTGGACGCGGCCGTTCAAAGCGAGGCCCGGCACGCACCGAGGGCCCGATTCGGCTATAAGTCGTTCTAAACTCTACCCCGTCTAACGTCGATGCTTCACCTGCATGCTTACATCCCGCAGCCCGTTCCTTGCTCACACATCCAGCCGTGCCCATGCTCCTCGTACCTTTCCTTACACACCCAGGTACCCTCATTCCACTCACAGCCTTGGTCACACACCTGACCACCGAACACTTTGGCACACATTCGTTGCTCGCACACCTCACCAATACACCTCTTCGCGCCCCCTCCTCGGTCACTTCCTCTGTGACAATCACAGGTGTGCCCTCATTCGCACACCCAACCACGTGCCTCACTACCAACTCCAGCGTGCATTCCCACTCACGCTCTACCATTCCAGGTGTGCATCCTTCCATCCCAGGTGTACATCCTCGTTCACCTGTCACAACTAACTCACGCTCCATGTCACTCCCACTACTTTCACCTCCATTCTTGACAGCGCACTCACCCTTACTCTTGACAGCGCACTCTTTCCTCATGCACCTGTCCGTCACACACCTTCCTCGCGCACACTCTCCCGTCACACCCTCTGTAACACTCACCACAGGTGTGCATTCTTCCTTGCCTTTGACAGCGCACTCTTTCCCCATGCACCTGTCCGTCACACACCTTCCTCGCGCACACTCTTGCGTTACACCCTCTGTAACACTCACCACAGGTGTGCATTCTTCCTTGCCTTTGACAGCGCACTCTTTCCCCATGCACCTGTCCGTCACACACCTTCCTCGCGCACACTCTTGCGTTACACCCTCTGTAACACTCACCACAGGTGTGCATTCTTCCTTGCCTTTGACAGCGCACTCTTTCCCCATGCACCTGTCCGTCACACACCTTCCTCGCGCACACTCTTGCGTTACACCCTCTGTAACACTCACCCCACCGCGCTTCCATGTGCTCCCTCGCACACGCGCTACGACCGACTCACTCTCGCCAGCACACTCACTCCTTGGCACGCACTTTTTCCTCACACACCCCAGAGTCGGACTTTCTTGCACACCTCCTTTTTCGCACACCAGACCTGTCGCACACTTCACCAACGGCCTTTCACGAACACCCGGATCCAAACCAATCCCCAAGCTTCTTAAATCCCCTGGCGCATCATACGCACGACCATATTGGTCACCACTTACACCGGGTCCTCTTCCTCTTCGCTTCTCCTCCATCACCTGCGAATCCCTCATCCGGTTAATGAGCACACCACGATCCAAACACAGACTTTGGACCAATTCTTTTATCTCCTCTTTTATCTCTTTGTTATCCTCTCTCCGTCGCTTTTTAATTTCGCTCATCCCTTCTTCCACTTCTTTCTGTGTCGCTTTCAACCCTCCTAATACCGCAGTGTTCCTTTGAACCTGCTCCACTAACTCCGTCTGTCCCACCGTCAGCTGCTCCACCTCCTGCGTCAGGTCCTCTATGCCCCCTTGTAACTTTACAGTCCCCTTTCTCACCTCCTTCTCCATGTGCTCCTTACAGTGCCTCACCTCCTCGCGCACTCCTCCGACCTCCTCACTCACACCTCTTCTAATCTCCTCTCCCTCTACCCCATTTTTCACTCCCTCTATCTGATTCTCCTGGGCAGCCATTCTATTTTCTACCCCCATTAACCCATTTTTCACCTCCTTTATCCCGTTGTCTAACCCCTCAAAATTTTTGTCTACCTTCTCACCAGTACCCCTCGCTTCGTCCCTCCTTACCCCCATCTGGCTTCCCATTACCCCCAATCGCTCACTCCGAGCCCTCGCTTCGTCCCTCATTACCCCCAGTTGGCCCTCCAATCGCTCACTCCGAGCATCCATCCGGTTCCCCATTACCTTCATTTGCTCACAATGAGCATCCATCAGATTCCCCATTCTGTTTTCCCTTTCTTCATTATACTGGACCACAAGGGCCGTCATTTGTATACAAAACGAGTTCCAATCCATCGGGGGCGCTGCCACGGTCGCTGGCGCGGTGATCAGCGAGGCGCCATTTTGCGCGCCCGCTTCTTCGTGCGTGACGGCGCTATTTTGCGAACCTGCCGCCCTCACTGCTTCGCTCTCCTCCTGTCCCTCATTTTGGTCCTGGATCGACCCTGCTTCACTCTCCCCTACCGGACCCCAGCTGTCTTGATCCGCCATAGCGCGACTTGCAAAATTCGAGTTTCGTAAAACAAATACAAATTTCGGCCGCTCCAAATTTTGACCAAATTTTTTTTTTTCCTCTATTCGTTTTTTTTTTCAAAATTTGGTCGGGCCTCGAATCTCACTCCCGACACCAATTGTTACAGACACGACTTTGATGTTAAGGTGGGCCGAGCGGAATGGCCGTCGTGTCCGCACAAATTACCCGATTGTACTCGAACTTCGACGAAGCCGCGCTACGCTGGCTCAATAGGAAAGAGAAGACACCCGGCTGGGTTATAATGACACAATACGACACCAGGGGTTCAGTTCTCAAGACCTCCGGAGGAGGTTATATTAAGGCGGAAGGTTAGATTACAACTACAAGAGGTACATCATAGGAAGACAGGCACTTAGACACAACCTTATATTATTCCCGACAGACCACAGAGAAACAGGACAAAAACTGACTCACACGGGGATTGATGGCGAGGAAAGCGGGTATTCGATGGCCAGCACAAGGTGCACCTTGTGCTCAGGGACAGGATGGCGCGGCCCAAAAGATGCAGGAGGTCTCTCAGCGCTCGAGGTGGCGTCTTGCCGTCTCAAGCTGGGGGCGCATCTGACGTCACGTCCGGCAAGCGGCTGCGTATATCCGGCGGGGAGTGACACGCCCTCGGCTCGTTAGCTCCGCCCAGATGGAATCGGTCCGCCCTTCTTATTGGGTGCGGGGGGGGTTTACCAGGCTCCGCCCTTGACGAGGAGCTGACAGCCAGCCCCTTCGTGGTAACCCCGTGGGGCGCATGGATAATGGCGGCTAACCGAGCCGGAGGGAGGACGCACACTCCCCGCGCGCGCCGTTGTTGTAGTTGTTGTTGTAGCTGTAGTTGTTGTTGTTGTTGTTGTAGCTGTAGTTGTTGTTGTTGTTGCTGTAGTTGTTGTTGTTGTTGTTGTTTGGGGAAGAGGATGGGAGGAGGTATGGGAAGGTCCTAAACTCACTACTGGTGCCATATAATCACATTCTGGTGCAACGAAGAGTCATAATTAATGGAAACGAGGCCTTAACTGACATAGATTAAGAATAACTAGGAAGATGTCCGAAAGTTGTCTACGTGTGGTGCGGTGGACCTGGGCACGACATTTAATGGGGGAATAAGGGGAAGGTCGGCTCTACTGATTGTTATTTACATGCAATGGGACTAGGGAATGGGGGATTGGGGAAAGTTGGGGAGTATTGGAGAAATAGGGGAATATTTACAAGCGGATATGGAGGCCAAATTCCATATTCGCAACAATATATATATATATATATATATATATATATATATATATATATATATATATATATATATATATATATATATATATATATATATATATATATAGCGATATATATAGATATATATACAGTCACGTGAAAAAGCAAGTGCACCCCATGTAAAGTTTTGACTTTTTCAACATATTTCAACATACAGCTATTTGATCTTCATTTCAACAATATTGATAGATAAAGGTGATATAATACAACAAATATCATGAAACATTTACATTTTGTAGTCCATTGTATCTATCTATAATTCCAGCAATCTCTGTGTGTGTGTGTGTGTGTCTGTGTGTGTGTTTGTTTGTCTGTGACCGCTGTTTCTCGACAACCACGGGTCCGATATACTTTAAACTTGCCAGGTATATTGCTGGGGACCCGAGGATGTGCCTTTTCAAGGTTTTAAATTAATCGCAGAAGTAGTTACCGAGCTATGTCCAAAAAACGATTCAACCAATCAGAGAGCAGCGAGCTATCACGTGTGCCGAACGTGGCGAACAGACTCTGCCTCGGATGGCACATTTGAGAGCGTATTCATTTATTTCCCGTCGGCAAACTATGTTGGCGCTATGTTGGCGTTAAACGATGTTTTAAAACTAATTAAAACTAATTTGCGATTCTTTCGCTTTCCTGCGATATGCGACCTTCCGGACAGTCAAATGAGGACGTCACTTCCGGACTTACGGATAGTCATAGTGACGCTGAACTGATGCTGAACGTGGCGAGCAGACACTGCCTTGGACGGCACATTTGAGAGCGTATTCATTTATTTGACGTTGCAATCTGTGTTGATTGTTGTAAGGTACGATCGATTGTAGTACATACATATTTATATTTTGTACATATTCATTACGGGCACGTCACGGGTACGGGTACGGTACGGGTACGGTACCGGGTACGGTACGGTTACGGGTACGCCACGTACGGGCACGTCCTAGTAATTTAAATAAACATAAATGCAAGTTTCACATGTGGAAAAAGTAAGTACACCCATACATTTATCACTACTTCAAATACCTAAAATTAGGATCAGGTGCACCAGCTCAGGTGCAAATGATTAGAACATCGTTAGAGAGGATCTTGGATGAACCTGTCTTATTTAAACCTCAGACATTTAGTTTGGTTTGCTCTTTGTTGTTGAAGTGTGCGGCATCACCATGCCTAGATCAAAAGAGCTCTCTGAGGCCTTCAGAAAGAAGGTTAGAGATGCCGACGAGTCTGGGAAGGGATTTAAAAAGATCTCCAAACAATTTGAAATCAATCATTCGACTGACCGGAAGATCATCTACAAGTGGAGAAGATTCCAAACAACTGCCAACTTGTTCAGGCCAGGCCGCCCCAGCAAGTTCAGCCCGAGAGCAGACCGCAATTTGCTAAAAGAAGTCTCTAAGAACCCTGGAATGTCATCACGGGACCTACAGGTAGCTCTTGCCACTGTTGAAGTCAAAGTGCACGAGTCTACTGTTACATATTTATGTGAATGTATGTGAATTACCATTCAGGTCTTTGCTTATCCGTGTGTAGTATATTAAGTGTTGTGTAGTTGTTGTGGTTGGAGGGTCAGGAGCCCTTCTGAGGGAGTGGCCGGAAACGGAAGTGGCCGGAAACGGAAGAGAAAACGACACGAGGGAAAAAGGACGAGTATTCTTCTTGATCTTCCTCGCCCCGCGACGACAAAAGGTGGAATCGACCTCGCGCTGCGTGGAAAACAGAGGCGTTCCGAAACCCGTTTGGCGAGAGGAGTTACCTGGACGCGTAACTACCTTTTGACACGTCAAGTCCCCGTGAGTTCGTGCACGGAACCAAGCGGTCACACGTTGGGCCTCGCACGCGTTGCAAACCGCGCTTGGTTTGCCCCGTCTACAAGGACGCGTACGGGTCGCACGTCGAGCCTCGCACGCGTTGCAACCCGCGCTTGGTTTTGCCCCGTCTACAAGGACGCGTACGGGTCGCACGTTGAGCCTCGCACGCGTTGCAAACCGCGCTTGGTTTGCCCCGTCTACAAGGACGCGTACGGGTCGCACGTCGAGCCTCGCACGCGTTGCAACCCGCGCTTGGTTTTGCCCCGTCTACAAGGACGCGTACGGGTCGCACTTTGGGGCCTCGCGCGCGTTGGAAGCCGCGCTGGATTTTGCCCCGTTGCTTGGCAAGGAGGGGCGCTGCAGCAGCTGTCCCCGGTACGAGACGGCACGTTTGGAGCACGTCCGCCCGGGGTTCGTTCAACCGCCCGTGTGCGGAGACGAGAGACATTGTGAGAGACATTGACCACGGAGGGAGTCAGGAGTGGGGCTCACGTGAGGAATATATAAGATGGCCATCTTAGAGTTAGTGTAGATGAGTTTGCATCTTTGTAATATTGATTGTGCATTGTTGATGGTTGTTGATTGCTCAGGGAATATATTATTGATTATTCCGGATCCTTGGTGTGGGGTTTCTTCTTGACCGGAATTCATATTGGTTGCGTTACGAAAGCTCATATATATCATCCTACTTGCTGGCGAAGGTCCTCTCACGGTCCGGGGGTCACCGAGACCAGGTAGTCACCGAGGGGACCACGTAACAGAATTTGGGGCTCGTCCGGGATTTAAAATTGTATAAAGTAATAAAATAATAATTTTAAGTAATTAAAATTTATTAATTAATTATTAATTGGTAAATTTTTTTTTTTGAGAAATTGGGGTAAAATCTTGGGTGAAGGTTAACAGGTGTTAACGATAGGCACCATGGCGTTTGTGGCACAGAACTTTGGGGTAACACCGAGTGAGGCACAGTTCCGAGCGTTGCTAAAGTCGGACCTCTTGAAATTGGCCAAACATTTTAACTTGGAGGTCCGAACTAATTTGAGGAAGGCAGAGTTGCAGGCCACGGTGATACAATCTATGGTGGGATTAGGAACATGGGACGAGTTAGCCTGGGAGTGGCTACCCGAAGAACCAGAAGACGTTGAGCTCCGGAAACTGGAGTTGCAGTTACGGAGCCAGGAACGGATTAAAGAAGAAGAAAGGAAAGCAGAAAAGGAAAGAGCAGAAGAAGAAAGGAAAGCAGAAAAGGAAAGAGCAGAAGAAGAAAGGAAAGCAGAAAAGGAAAGAGCAGAAGAAGAAAGGAAAGCAGAAGAGAGGAGGGAAGAGAAACAAGCGGAGGAAAGGAGAGTGGAACGAGAACTCCAGGAAAGGTTAAAAGAAGAAGAAAGGAAAGCAGAAGCAGAGGAAAGGAGAGTGGAACG
The DNA here is from genome assembly GCF_964187855.1 of Myxine glutinosa. Taxonomy (NCBI): domain Eukaryota; kingdom Metazoa; phylum Chordata; class Myxini; order Myxiniformes; family Myxinidae; genus Myxine; species Myxine glutinosa. Next base: position 102,388,648 of record NC_136270.1, read on the forward strand.
AGAACTCCAGGAAAGGTTAGAAGGGAGAAAAGCAGAGGAGAGGAGAGCTGCAAGGGACCTCGAAGCAGAGGAGAGAAAAGCGGAAAGGGAATTAAAGGAACGTGACATGGAGCTTCAGCAAGAAATCAAATTCAAGGAGCTGGAGTTAATGAGAGAACGGGGAGAGGCACCACCCTTGCTGACGGGGTCGACACCTAACCAGAAAACCTGGGATGTGGGCAGACATGTGAGGCTGGTTCCACCGTTCAGTGAAAAAGAAGTCGCGAAATTTTTTCCACACTTTGAGAAAGTGGCTCGACAATTAAACTGGCCGGAGGAGGCATGGACCATACTCGTGCAAAGTGTGCTGGTGGGGAAAGCTCAGGAAATTTATTCGGCGCTACCAATGGACCAATGTGCAGATTATGAGGTACTGAAGAAGCACATCCTCAAGGCCTATGAGTTGGTTCCGGAAGCTTACAGGCAAAAATTCAGGAATGCCAGGAAGAGGGAGAGTGAGACCCATGTGGAGTTTGCCAGAGTGAAAGAAAACATGTTTGATCGGTGGTGTGAGTCAAAAGGAGTCGGGAAAGACTTCGAGACATTGCGGGACTTGATCCTGGTGGAGGAATTCCAGCAGTGTGTCCACGAGGACATCAAAGTGTACCTGCAGGAAAAGAAGGTACCAAAGTTGTGGGACGCAGCCACCATGGCAGATGATTATGCCTTAACCCACCGAATAGGGGTCCACGAACCTAACTCCTCGCCTAGATCTCCGCAGGGGAGGTGGGGAACAGCAGGTGCGGAGAACGACCATACATGGCGGCGGCCTCGAGATGATTATGGGGACAACTATGATACCCCACCGGTTCGAAATCAGAGGGATGCGGGCCCAAGACAAACTTATAGTTCGGGGGGCCCGAGGCAGACCCCGAGTTTTTCCTCCGGGCCTACTTGCGCGTTTTGCAAGAAACCTGGACACTTGATGTCCAGTTGTTACCTCATGAAAAGGGACAACCCAGAGCGGAGTCCGACTATTACAACTCCGAATGCGATGGCTAGCGTAAGAAATCGCCATCAAAAGGGTTACCAACCATTTATTTCAGAGGGGTTAGTAGTGTAATAATGTTGCTTCTGGGACACCTCCGTTTAACATGGGAAATCCCTATCTAATGTCATTTACCCCCTTGTCTTTTTCAAAAATCATAAACACCTCTATTTCTCCCACCCTCATCTTTATGAACCTTTTGTCTGTAGTACCTATCCTTAATGTTGTTCATTAGACCACTCAAACACTACAAATATTTGTTTTCTCTTATAGACCTATCATCCTTCTTCTACATATCATCTGGCAGATTAATCTTTGACCCATTCACTTCCATATTAATTCTTTCCCTCCCTCATTGCCCCTAAAGACCTCTATTTCTCTCACCCTGTTCTTTACGAACCTTCTAACCTTTTGACATGCTATCCTTATTCATTAGACCACTTAAACACCTGTGATCCTTCTGACCTTATGGACCTTTTAACCTTTTACTCTTAATATCATCTGGTGAATATAACCCACTCAAACAACGACCCTACAAATATTTGTTTATGTGTGGGAAATAATTTAATTCTCTTGCCACTCTCTTCACCATCTAATATATTAACAAAAAATATGTTTGAGTTTGGTTCTTTATTAAGATATTTTAACTGAGCTAAGATAAAATGGTAAACCTCCCTCAATGTTCTTGTTTGAGCACCTCCAGTGCCACATACCATTTTAAAATTAAAGTATATATTTTCCTGACAACCATCAAAGTTTTCCGTCCACTCAAAAATATTTCCATCTTTTTTACCCAATTCACCGGTATTTAAATTAATTCTCTTATTTGTTTTGTGAATTTTTTTACCAGTTGCCTTTTCAATTATACCTATTTGATATTTTTCACATTCATTATGTTTTCCATTTATATACCAAGGTTGATTACACCTCCACTCTTTAGTCTGGTTGATACTTGGTTCTATCATTTATATAATAGTAAAAAAGGCGGCGGTAGCCCGTTAAAATCCCCAACCCCCCCCCCCTTTTTAACTTATCACTTATATATATCTTATCACTTATATATATCTTATCACTTATGTATATCTTATCACTTATATATATCTTATCACTTATATATATATCTTATCACTTATATACTTATATAACCATAAGGGAGACTATCAATTCCATTTTCTAAAATAAACCTCTTATCATCAAAAGCCCCCAATGCTTTCTTATTTATCTCTTCTGAATATAATTGATGTTTATAACTTCTTATTCCATTAATCTTTCTAAACTCTTCTTTCTTTGTTGTTAAACAGTTATAATAATCCTTAAAGTTTATTGTTTCTTTAATAACATTTTTCTTTACACCTTTTAACTTCTTATCAGTCTTTTCAACGTTATTCACAATGTATTTATAAGCATAAGCCTTTGACCTCAATCCCACAAATTCACTCATAACATTTCCTCCTAATTCATCCTTGAACTTTCCAATCACCTTTTTATTTTTAGAAGAGAACAACTCACTCTCTGGACTGTAATTACTCGTGTCATAGATATTAATGTCTCTTTTCATGTCTGAATAAACATCGTTGGTATTAATTTTCAAAATAAAACTATCTGTATCCATATAAAGTAGATTAACATCATTTTGATATTTCTTCCTCAAGTTATTATAAAAGTAATCATACATTAATGACTTTGATAAATCAAGAATTGTTGTTCCAATATAAATAGGTTTGTTCATTTCAATACTCTCTTTAATCAAATGGATCGCACAAAAGTTCTCAGTAAAGACCTCAGCTCGAGTAAAACTCGGTCTATTAATTAATTTTGATGCTTGTTCCCAAGATGTTGATAGTCTGATATTTTGTCTTTTCCTCACATTCTCCATAGTCTTACCAAAGACCGCATTATTCATCAATTTATAAAAGTCTTTCTCAAAATCTGTTTTTGACTCTGTTCTTCTTTGTGTATTAAAATCAATGTACCCCTTTAACCAATGACTTTGATTGAACTTTAGAACCCTATGGATCTTCTCTACTCTTAGACCTTTTGATAAATATTGTCGCAAATTTCTTTGGTGTAGAACATAATTTTTCTTGTTATATAATGTAGTAAGTAATTTTTCTGTTGATTCACCTATATCAAACGATCGTTGATAATCACTCAACCATTCTTTCTTTGGACTTTCTTTCTCACAAGCAAATGGGAGATCTTTGTGTAGGTTATGGAGTTCCTCTGGATATTTTAAATCAATTTCAAAATAATAACCAACTTTTTCTTCATCCAATTCTTTTTGTGTAGAGATACATACATCTTGTAAAACGTTTTTGTAGTCTTTTTCCTTTACCCATCTAAGTTTTCCATAAGGAAGAGCCTGAGACATTGCCCAGCCATACAGGTTGTTCGCGTCATAGTACATCAAGTAAGAACTCTCTTTCGTTGGATCATAATTTGGAAGATATTTGTTATTTGCTTTTGCGTATCTACTCGAGCAGACTTGTGAAATTCCACCTCTTTTTGCCTTTTCAATCATCAAAAGCATATCAACATCGGTTATCAAATCCAAATCTTGTTTTGTCATTTTCAACATCGCACTCCAGGCCAATCCAGGTGCTGTGTAGTAGTGAGCAGGATCCAATCCATATCCAGTGCGACAAACAGATCTAAAGGCTTCAAATACATCGGCCAATAAAAGCACATCAGTTTTGAGATACAAATCGTGATACTCGCCAAGATTCTTGATGTTATATTTTTCCCAAACATTTTGTGCGTGTACATAATCTTTATCAGATATATGACTATTATTTAATTTGTTATAGAAATTTTCTTTTGAAGGAAGTTGTGTTTCATTGAATCTCTCAAATGAGTCCATATAGTCATAGGGGTAAATTCCCTTTTGTGTTAGAAAATCTTTATCTAAAAAATACTCTGAAAGACATGGAAACTCTTTTAGATTTTGAACCAAGTTAACCAATGGACTTGCCATGAATTTAAATGTATCAAGAAATCTGATATGAGTAATAGGAGATGTGTGAATTGTTTTTGTGAATGAAATGTATTTCTGATCCGTGTTTGGAATTGCTGAGATACTTCCAGAAGTCTTTGAGAGTTCCTTGATAAATAGATGTGTATCATAATGAGCGTTGTTATGAAGAAAGACAGGAATGAAAGAGGGGAGTTGATAATTAATATTACAACTTTGATGAGCCGGACCTCTATATTTACCAGTGAGATGACAATGGTCTCTAACCTTTAGACCTTTACCAATTTTCTCCTCACAAATATGACAGACATTGTTTTTTATAAATTCCCTTTTTTCTTTACTTGTTAAGGACATTGGTTTATTGGTTTCTCTCATTATCTTGGTTAATCGAACACAGTCTTTTTCTAGTCGTTTCACAAACTCCTCTGGGGTATTTGAGCCTCTATACATCTCTAACTTGTTATATTTATCACCAACGGATGATTTGATATAATAACAAAAACCACAAGGAGTATGTTTTTGATATTTATTTGTGTATGATTCTTTTGGATCTTGAGAAGCAGTATCAATTTTTTCTAAAATACTTTCAAAATCAGCATATATAACAAATGGATGTTTGATCTTTTTATTTTCATCTTTGAATGTGATCTTTGAGCCTTCTTTAGGCATATTGATTACCGTTGATTTATGTTCGCCACAATAATTTGAATGTTTATCTAATCTTTCTTGTGAATTGAAGAAGTTAAGACAACGCAAACAAATATATATTTTATTTGTTCTCTTACAGACTTGTGGTTTTATTAATTTAGCAATATCTTTGATGTATGTATAATGTGAATTTTCGTCTGAATTAAAATATAGAAGATTAATATGAGTTTGTTTACAATTGTCAGAAAGCTTTAAAACCTGAATGTTGTTTGTTTCTGTTAGACCATAAACATTAACTGATAAATTATTCATCTTTTCAAATTTAGGAATATCATTTAAAGTCATCGGAAACTTTAGATCTTTCGTATTTAATGTATTCTCATATTTTTTATAATGAGATACTCTTTCATCATGAAAATGTGGAGGATGTAAGTGTGCTAAAATAGACCAGAGAAAACATTTATTGTCTTTATTTTTGATATTGATAACTGCTTTTCTATTTTTGATAACACTGGGTAAATCAATGTAAGAAGAAGCTTTTAGAGGATCTGATTTAAGAATATGAATGTCTATGTAAATAATTTTTCCTATATTGAATCCACTTCCTACGATTGAATTATCCACATCTTGCTCTTGTTTAATAAGTTCATCATAGACTCCTGATGTTTTAAAATCTTGATATGAAGATATAAAGTGTGGCTCAGTTCTCATGTATGGTGCATCTATAACTCCTTCATCCTTTGTCATTTCTAATTTTACTCCCATATAAAATTTAAGTGGTTTCATTTCCTTTAGTGTTTTTTCAATCAACGTTTGAACAGCAGGTTTAACTATTTCTACAGCATCAACTATAGACTCTGGTTCAGGAGGTTTGAAGTTAAAGACTCTTATTTTAATATGTCCTTTGAATGCTCCATCAGAGTTTTTAGTTGTGATAAAATTTGATAAATGTAGATTTGTTTTAAGATGTATTTTGAAGCCTTTCTTGAGGATATTTTTATTACATGTAGAACAGTGTTTTGTTTCAGGTGGAAGAGGGGAAAGTTTGTTTAAAATGTTGTATGTATGTTTTGCGGTGAGAATATGTTGTTTATAATATTTTACTTCCTTCTCGCAAGTATCACAATAAACCATATTTATAGCGTGAGAAAACGTGGTGTTTTATATATATCACTGTGCTTAAAATAAAACACTTTTGAGCTTTACAGCTCCGTTTTATATATATCACTGTGCTTAAACTAAAACACTTTTTCACTCAGAATCATCTAAGTCATAACTATCACATGAATACTCAGAATCATACTCAGAGTCATCAATAAAGCTACTCTCATAACTATCATTTGAGCACAAACTATTAGTATCATAACTATCATCTGTGTTCAATGAAATACTATCATCACCATCATCCAAGTTCAATGAAATACTATCATCACTATCGTCCGAGTTCAATGAAATAGTAAAATCTTCACTGCTGTATTGACTCATATTTAATTAGCAAGAAAAATATTCCCATCAATATCTATATACTTTCTTTCATTAACAGATTCAATCTCTACAATTTTTATATCAAAAGTTATCTTTAAATAATCTCTAACTATCATAGAACGAAATGACATTTCACCAGAAATATTAACATCATTCATTTTACTTAGATCTACACCCTTTGGATTATTAAAGAAAATACAAATGTCTCCTCTAGAATTATTAATGGTCTTATCATTCTTTTTCAAAGTATCGTGGTCAATCACTTTTTCAAGCTTTGAATAAATTGCCAGGAGTAGAGGAGAAACTTTTGTTAGATTTACTTTAATGGATGTCTTTCCAGGTATAGTTAGAGCTCTTCCTTTAAATGAAATAGAGGGGCTCATGTTATTTTCCATAACTGGTTTTACCCAAAAATTTCCATATTTATCTTTGTTCAATTTAACATCTTTGACATATTTTTCTATATCTTCCACCGAAGTAGAGATTGATTGAAATTTGTCTTTTGTGCTTTGAAACATTGTATTTATTAATGAATAAACTTGCGTTTAGTTTAAGTAAAAATTTACCACATAAATATGATAAGTTCTGAAGGATATTTAGAATTTCCAGACTCTCCATATGATAAATTAGAGAATTGTCCGGCTTGTGATAGAGTGGGGCTTAATGATGAGGATTCATATAAACAATGTTTATTCTGTGATTATATTCTAATTAATGATAATAAGAAATATAAAAAAACATATAACTCTTTTAAATTAGAACCAAAAATGAATTACTTTACAAGATTAATAAGAGAGATGAATGTTAAGCATTATGGTGATAATACACCATTTCTTACAAGGAAAGAGACTCTTTGTATTGAGGAAATGTATAAGGGTTTAATGATATTTATTATTCAAAATAATTTTAATGGAAATGTTAATACAAGATACTACATAAATAAAATAATGAATTATTTTGAAATTAAACCAGAACTCAGGATAAAATATAGAGTTTCTAAAATAGCTCAAAAAAAGTTGGATGACTTGTTTTCCAAATATATAAATGAATGATTTTTTACCCGTTTGGGAAAATAAGATAAAATTTAATAACCATAAAAACATTCCAAATTCATTGAGATGTCTAATAGTTGGTTCAAGCGGATGTGGGAAAACCTGTTTACTTTTAAAGATGCTCCTTGGTCCTAATTTTTTAGATTATGATAATTTAATAATTTTTACAAAGTCAAGTTTTCAACCCGAGTATCAACTACTCTCACAGGGTTTTAATGCAGGTCTTAAAAAGGAAGACATTATCGGTTTATTTAAACTTCAAAACAAACTGAATGATTATAATATTGAAGATATAATACAATTATTTTGTGATACACAGAAATCAAAATCGAAACCCATAACTTGTATTCTCAGTGATAATACGGATGATATACCTTCACCTCAAGATTTAGATAAATCAAAAAAGAACCTCGTCATCTTTGATGATTGTGTTAATGAGAGAAACCAAACAGTAATGGATAGCTACTATACAAGAGGGAGACATTCTTCTTGTAATTGTATATATCTTAGTCAATCATATTTTCAACTCCCTCGACGCTCAATAAGAAACAATGCCAATACTTTTATTTTATTTAAGTTAAATTCAATAGATGTAAATAATTTTTGGAGAGATAATTGCTCTACGTTATGTAGTAAAAAAGAATTTGAAAATTATATGAAACACACGATTGGAAAATATAAATATATTGTTGTGAAACAAGATGAGATACTAAATGATATTTTTCAATAAATAAATACAGAAAATGAATACTGAAGAAAGAGAAAGAAAGTTTAAGGAACATCAACAATTAGTTTCAAAAGTTGTTAAACAACAGGAAGAGATAAAGAAGAAACGGAGACAGAAACTAACTGGTGAAGAAGCCTTTGAAAGAAAACAAGAGAAATTCTTTAAACCACTTTTGAAAACTCAACACTCACCTACAGTACCCACGGTAGAATTTACTCCGAAAAAACTTCAAATGCTCAAAGATTTTAGTCAGATAACAAAACAAGAACTTGGTGAATTAGAATATGATGACGAGGGATTATTTCGGAAACTTGAGGAGGTAAATCAACCCCCTAATTATGTTGTGGAAGCTCTTCAAAACAATGAATATTCGGCGGGTTCAAAAACCAGAGCAGGTCTCATTCCAACAGAAGAACCAGCAGTGTTTCATCTTGTGGAAGAAAAGGTATTGATATTTAATGATGAATTGATGTTCTTGAGTTCTACTCAACCAAATGTTAAATTAACTCCAAGATTAATGTTTCTTCTAACAAACCCCGGATTCAGCGGTTCAAAATATTTTGAGGAACCACTTGATATGGAAAGAGAGGAAGATAGGGTATATATTGAGTTGCTAAATGCACTTGATTATGGAGTTTCTGTTGCTGGTAAAAGTAAGAAGAATGAGAAGGAGAAACATATTATTGATGCTTTAAGTAAGCTTGGTTCGGGTGTTAGTTTTCTTCCAAATGACCCATCACAATTAGTTAATAGGCTATTATTGTTGTTAGGTAGTAAGAAGGCTGGAAACAACAATTGTTTTAATGAATCCTCAGCCATTTTAGATCAGTTGATGAACATGAAAATAATTAATAAATGTCAATACAAAGATATTTTATTAGATATTAAATAAGATGAGAAGCACAATTCTTAGTTTTAATTTCACAACGAGCGATTACACAGCTTCATTCCCTTACCCACTACAACTTGACCCCCTTACCTCATATGAGGCATCTTTGTTGTCAATGGAAACTTACAATACCCTTTTTAATATCACAGAGAAAAACAACAAGTTTAGTTATAATCCAGGAAGTGGATATAAAACTATAACCGTTTCACCTGGAGCTTACGAGATTTCTCAAATATCTTCAGAAGTCTCTCGCCTTATGAAAGAAAAAGGTGATGAACCAAAAAATATTGTAATAGATATTCAAAAACACACTTCAAAATCAACTATTAAACTTAAAAATAATTATAAAGTTGATTTCACGATTGAAAATTCGTTTAGAGAGCTATTGGGTTTCTCTTCAAAAAAGATTGAAAATAACGGGACGTTTTACAGTGATAATGTTATCCAAATATCCTCCGGTATAAATTCAGTATTAATTCATTGTGATTTGATTGATGGTGCTTATAACGATGGAATAAGAACAAATACAATATTTTCATTCAGTGCATACTCAACCCCGATTGGTTATAAATTTAATATGGAACCAAAAAATCTTGTCTATTTACCTGTGTCAGGAAAAACCATATACAGAGTAAATTTTAGGATAACCGACCAAGATAATCGTATGATATCCTTTAATGATGAAATTATATCCATCAGAATTCACCTACGTGAAGTTTTTCAATAAATAAATAATGGTTATTGTGAGAAAACACGAGTTGGGAAAATATAAAATAATTACAGGGGAGGGCATGTTCCTTTCACCAGACTATACAAGGTATGTGGGTAGAGGATACTATAAACCTAAGAGACAACGAGGTGTAGGTCATCAATTTCGAAATAAAGGAGATGGGATAATTGATACTCTAATGGGTATTGGTTCAACCATCCTTAAACATAAAGACCTAATTGGTTCAACTGCTTCTGCCGTGGGCTCCGTTGCGGGTGCTATAAAGAGTATAAAAGATGCTCAAAAGGAGTCTCATAAATTACAAGCAATCAAAGAAATAAAAAAAGGTAAAACTCAACTATCTTCACAAGAACGACAAAAAATCATTAAAATACTTGGGTCAGGGTTTCAACAATTTTAATGCTATATAAATACAAGTATGGAAGCGATTGATAGTATCTATGATTTGGATGATACGATTATCATTTCAAACTCCACTAAAAAGGAAGACTATTTTAAGGTAAATGCTATAACAGGAACAGACTGGAATTCAAACGGAACAAAAAGTTTTGAAATAAATAATCAACAAACTTACTTGAATATAGCTGATAGTTTCTTGCTGTGTAAATTTAAATTCACTAAGGCTGCGAATAATACTAATGCTACACTCGTAAATGATTTCTTCTGGAAAATGTTTGACAGTGTCCGCCTGTATATTGGAACACAAGAGGTTGAAGCGGTTGATTATGTCTCTGCTACATCTGAAATGATGAAATTTACACTATATTCGTTTAGTGATAGAATGGGTAAGGGAGCTGTTGAGGGTTTTATTCCTGATATGTCAACGGGTACAAACGCAGACCCTGGTTATAGTCAAAGGAAGTCAATGTATAATGATGACGCAAAAGCTGAGAATAGTTTTACCGTAGCAGTACCTCTGAAAGGTATATTTGGATTTTGTGATTATGATAAAGTTTTGTATGGGCTTAAAATTAGATTTCAACTACAAAGGAATGATAATGTAAATAGATTGCTTTTTGGGGATGAAAATGCTTTTGGAGAAAATAATAAATTTGTTATTAATGATTTGTGTTGGTATATCAGTGAATATACTCCTAATCTTAAAACGGAAGAGATGTTAAATAGAAGACTTAACTCAAAGAAACCGCTAAATGTATCATACCTTAAAAGAAGATGTCAACACGTTAAACTGGAACACACTACCTACACTTGGAATTTAGGTGTTCTTCAAGGAAAGCCACGATACCTCTGGCTCATTTTTAAAAAACCAGATGGAGAGGACGGTACTAATAAGAATAATGCCCTGAGTGATAATGCAAAGGTGAAACAACTTCGGGTTTCTCTTGATGGCACATTTTATCCGCGAGATAGATTGGAAATTGATTGGGAAAAAAATGATTATGCGGAAGCCTACAAGTCCTACCAAAAGGTGTGTGAAAGTAATGGTAATAATGATCCTATTTTGGATATGGTTGCGTTTCAAAAACTTTATACAATCTACGCAATTGACCTGAGTTCTCAAAAGGAAACTATAAAGTCTAATCGAGTGGATACTTCTCTATACATTGAAAGAGGGGAGAGTGAAGAGGTTAATGCATATTGTTTGCTTTTGGAGGAAACAGAATTACAGATTAATACAGATAATGGTGTTATGATTAATATCACATAGGTTTTTTCTCATAAATAAATGGTTGGGGTATATGTTAATCAAATCAATCTTAATAAATTAACATCTTGTATTCAAAATCAAAAGCCTTGTATTATTAATGTTAATACAATTCAAAGAAAAGGAGCTGTAAGAATTGATGTTTTACTCACACACACACAAGTAAAAACACTAAATGATGTTGGATCACTTAAAATTAAAATGACGAAACCTATGTTAAAGAAATATTCAATAGACGAGTCAAGAGGAGGATTTCTCCCGTTTCTAATTCCTTTATTTGCTGGTTTAAGTGCGGCGGGAGCATTGACTGGTGGTATTTCAGCAGCGGTAAAAACTGCTAACGAAAGGAAGGCACAACTAAAAGCTCAAAAAGAATTGGAAAGACATAACAAGGAGTTGGAGAAACAAATTAGTGGAAGTGGTGTAATTGTAGATTTTGCTCAAAAACTTGAAAGTCTACCTGATAAAGCTAGATTGTTGGTTGGAGATATGCTTTCCTCTATCGCTCAAGCGGGTGTTAAACTAACTAAACGGGGTAATGGATTGTATCTTTCTCATAAATAAATGGATAAATGGTTTAAACAATTTGGAAAGAATACAACGTCAAATATAGAACTAGCTAAGTATTGTAAAACACTAAAAATTGATAATGTGGTTATTTGTATGAGAGATGAATTAACACATATAAATAAGAATACAAAGAATATTATTATGAATTTAGACACACAGAATGGTTCTCATTGGGTTTGTATTCATAATAGTCAGGATAAATATTATTTTGATAGTTATGGTATGCCACCACCTGTTGAAGTAATACAATTCTTACAGAATGGTGTTTATCAAACATTCCAAGTTCAAGAAATTAATTCTAAATGTTGTGGCCAATTATGTTTATATGTATTATTTCAACTCAACAATAATGAAAATTTTTATGATATCATTTTTTATCTAATATAAATGACCTATGTTGGAAAAGATGGTTCTATCTTTGGAAAATCCTCTCAGGATATTGATTTATCAAATTATTATACAAAGGCACAGGCTGAACGACAAAAATATAGTGTAAGTAAAAATATTAATATGAAGAATACTTATAAATTAATCAATTATCCAAACCCTACAGATGCGAATGACTTGATTAGATTCAGTGATTTATCACAATATATATCTTTAAAGAAAACAGCACGTTTTGTGAAACAAGTAAAATTTACAACCACAACACCTGGTTATACTGACCATACACCTTTCCTCATTGAATTTAACTACCTGCTTACAATTAAATTTTATAAAGAAGGACATTTAGTTAATATGCGAATTAATAAATGGGGGTATGATATGCCTGATTTAGGGTATAATTGGTCTTTTTCAATAAACATAGAAGACCTACATGATTTAAATCAGTCTCGTAAAGAAGAATATTATCCACTTGGTGAAGATAAGGATTTATGTGGAAGTACAATTAGTAAACAACAAATACGTGATTTTAAGAAAATAAAAATATATGATAGTATAGCGATGGTTCGCATGACAAAGAAGGAAGGTAATGAGATAAGGATAGAAAGCCGAGGAATACAAACCGATTTGGTAGTGGGAAGATGGGGTGGTATTACCTGTCATAATATTAATCTCACATATATTTCTGATACATAAATGGCAGGAAGAAGACTACAAGAGAATTATAATTTTTGTATTCAAGGATACCTACAAGAAAAGGGTGCTCGGTATTACATACCTTATGATTTGGAGCATATACATGGGAATTTTGTCATAAAAAACTGGCCTTATACTGATATTGTTAAACCCACAAATAGAGACTTGTTTAAAATATTAAATAAAAATGAACTTCTCAAAGTTATGAAATATAAAACTCTTTTAGAAATCGTCAACAAATCTTATTGGTATCCTATTATGAGAAAAATAATTATAGATACAAGAATATCTCAAAATCCAGATGAGTATATGTATAATATTCTTTGGGGTTCAAACTCAAGGGTAGCAAGGGATGAGGAAGGAGTTGAAGAAGAGAAGGAGGAAAGAGAGAAAAAGGAGAAGGAGGAAAGGGAGAGGGAGGAGAAGGAGGAGAGGGAGAAAAAGGAGGAGAAGGAGGAGAGGGAGAAAAAGGAGAAGGAGGAAAGGGAGAAAAGGGAGAAGGAGGAAAGGGAGAAAAGGGAGAAAAAGGAGAAGGAGGAGAGGGAGAAAATGGAGGAGGAGGAGAGGGAGCAAAGAGAGAGGGAGGAAAAATATAAAAAGATGGAAATCAGTGAGATTCATAAAAGATTGAGTGTATTAAAGCAAATAAATCAATCTCAACGCACCGAAGAGGAAATTAAAGAATTAACAACTCTTATGAAGATAATTGTTTCAAAAATAAGAACGTCAATGTCTTCAATTTCAGGGAGGAGATTTAAACGAGAAAGTGGTGAAGAAGAAGAAGAAGAAGAAGGAAAAGATTATGTGATTGATGATGTTGGTGTCATTGACTTTAGTTAGTTTTATTTGTAAATAAATGGAGGAGAGAGTGAAGGCATTCCTTAGGATTCTTTATGTTTTAAAAATCAAGATTGAAATGTATATGTTGAAAACCAAAAAGGTTTTGATACTCTGTCGGAATTTTTCTGATAAATAAATATGAGTTATTGTCTCAAATGTAAAAAGAAAACTAAATCTAAAAATATCTCTTATGTTAAAGCTAAAAATAATAGAGTTTGTCAAAAAGGAATATGTCAAGTGTGTGGCTCTAAAAAGTGCCAATTCATCTCTCCTAAAAGAGGAGGAGACATACAAAAGTTTCTGTCAGGAAGTAAATTTACAACAACTGGAATTCCAGGGGAATTACACCTTCCAGGGTATTCTTTCTGTGGTCCAGGAACAAACTTGGATAAAAGATTAGATGAGGCTAACAATCCTAAACCTTGGTCTAAACCTACAAATAGGGTTGATGAAGTGTGTATGAAGCATGATATTGCTTATGGGGATACCACTACGTTGACTGAAAAACATAAAGCCGACAGCGAAATGTTGTATAATTTGTCTTTGATACAAAATCCAACGTTGAGAGAGAAAGTTGATAGGTTTATTGTGAGAAATTTGATAAATGCTAAATTGAAACTTGGTCTTGGTTATTCCTCAAAAAACTATTAGGCTCTAATGATGTCATCAAGACTGAGGAGCTTTTGGCTGAAGAATTACACAAACCTATAATCACAAAGTTTAAAAGAAGGAAGGTTTATTCTAAATACACCGACCACATATGGTCCGCTGATTTAATTGAATTGAATAATGACAGGGGATACAGGTATGCTTTAACCGTTATTGATTTGAGGAGTAGATTTGCCTGGGTTGTCCCTTTAAAAAATAAAAGGGGTGATACTTTAATGTTAGCCTTTAAGCGAATATTTGATCGGGATAAAAGGAAACCAAAGAAGTTATGGACTGATGAGGGAACAGAGTTCTATAACAAAATATTCATGAAATTTCTTAAGGGGAAGGGTATTAAATTATACAGCACCTTTAATGAAGGAAAGGCAGTTGTTATTGAGCGTTTTAATCGTACTTTAAAAGAGAAATTATATAAAAAATTCACACAACTCAGTTCTCAAAAATGGGTGTATTTAATTCAGGATATTGTAGATAATTACAATAATACAGTTCATTCATCAACAAAATCAAAACCATCAGAAACATTTACAAAATTAGAATATGAAAAGGAGATTAATTTGAGAAAGCCCAAGTTTAAAGTTGGTGATATTGTAAGAATATACAAATGGAAAAGCCATTTTGAGAAAGGTTATACAAAGAGATGGACTAATGAATTATTTAAAATCGTTGATGTAATGGATACAGTCCCTTGGACCTACAAATTATATGATTTAAATGGAGAAGAAATCTTGGGTTCATTTTACTCACAAGAATTACAAAAAACACAAGTAAGCAGATAATACCCTTGAAAATAATAAATAAATAAATAAAATGTAATGGGGATACGTTTTTAAATCTGTGAACCCCAAACACAGAATCCCACAACTTTTCAGTTGGGGCTTGACTTTTGTGTGTGTATAATGGGGATACGTTTTTAAATCTGTGAACCCCAAACACAGAATCCCACAACTTTTCAGTTGGGGCTTAACTTTTGAGTGTGTATAATGGGGATACGTTTTTAAATCTGTGAACCCCAAACACAGAATCCCACAACTTTTCAGTTGGGGCTTAACTTTTGTGTATGTGTGAGTGAGTCATAATAATATACAAACCCTAACCCAACCCCATCCCTAACCCAAACCCATCCCTAACCCAAACCCATCCCTAACCCAAACCCATCCCTAACCCAACCCCATCCCTAACCCAACCCATTCCTAACCCAACCCCATCCCTAACCCAACCCAATCCCTAACCCAACCCCATCCCTAACCCAACCCCATCCCTAACCCAACCCCATCCCTAACCCTCACATTCAAAATCCCAACCCTAACCCAACCCCATCCCTAACCCAACCCCAACCCATCCCTAACCCTCACATTCAAAATCCCAACCCTAACCCAATCCCATCCCTAACCCAACCCCAACCCTCACATTCAAAATCCCAACCCTAACCCAACCCCATCCCTAACCCAACCCCATCCCTAACCCTCACATTCAAAATCCCACCCAAACCCTAACATAATCTTTTTTTTCTTCTTTTTAAAAAATATGTATTTCATTTTTTTTTTTTTCCTCTTCTTCCAATTCTGTCTTTCAAGGCTTTCAAGTTTGAAGAAGTAGAAATGGGAAGAAAGAATTTTCCAGCATTTT
Source organism: Myxine glutinosa (assembly GCF_964187855.1). Taxonomy (NCBI): domain Eukaryota; kingdom Metazoa; phylum Chordata; class Myxini; order Myxiniformes; family Myxinidae; genus Myxine; species Myxine glutinosa. The sequence goes on from NC_136270.1 coordinate 102,404,631, forward strand.
CTTCCTCGAACTTTCTTGATATTGCTTAAATCAAGCATCATTAAACAAAGAACATTGTTCATTGCTTTAGAATCCAAAGAGTCTCCAAGATGGACCCCACAGGTAGAGTCTCCAAAATAAAACCAACTTTCCAAGTTCCCAAGGTATAACCACATTCCTGTTGAGTCTCCAAGATAGGTATCACATTCCGAGTTATCAAAACAAAACCCCCATTCAGAGTCTCCAAAACGAAACCAGTTTTCAAAGTCTCCAAGGTAAAACTCTTTTCCTAATTTTATGAAATTTAGTGAGTCTCCAAGGTAGGCTCCACAGTTAGAACCATCTAGGCAGACCTCATAATTTGTTTTTCCCAAATTTAGTGAGTCTCCAAGGTAGGCTCCACAGTTAGAACCATCTAGGCAGACCTCATAATTTGTTTTTCCCAAATTTAGTGAGTCTCCAAGGTAGGCTCCACAGTTAGAACCATCTAGGCAGACCTCATAATTTGTTTTTCCCAAATTTAGTGAGTCTCCAAGGTAGGCTCCACAGTTAGAACCATCTAGGCAGACCTCATAATTTGTTTTTCCCAAATTTAGTGAGTCTCCAAGGTAGGCTCCACAGTTAGAACCATCTAGGCAGACCTCATAATTTGTTTTTCCCAAATTTAGTGAGTCTCCAAGGTATAACTCTTTGGCTGGGTCATCAAGGTAGAACTCATTCAGTGGGTTTTGTTTTGATAACTCACAATAAGTATCATCATGGTAGAACTCTTTTTCACGATTTTGTGGATCTCCAAGGTATAACTCTTTGGCTGGGTCATCAAGGTAGAACTCGTTCTGTGGGTCTTGGTTGTTCAAAAGATCTTCAAACAAAAAAAGAACTTTATCCCAAGTTGTGTTAAAAGTAGAATTTTCATTTCGTAGCTCAGATACAATTTCCTCCATCGACAAGAGGTTCGAGTCCAGTTCATCAATCTGAAGGTTGAGCGCTACACAGGTAGTAGGACTCCAAGGGATACCAAAATTATCCCATTCAATTTCGGCATAGTAGTCCATTCTCAAGTGAAGCAGAAAGAGTGTTTGAAAAAGCCTGTGTGGTCGGTGCCTTTTATAAGAAGGACTGGGTGTGTCATTTCCTGTGGAAATTCCCTGGGCATGTCTTCACTGGAAATGATGTGATGGAAATTCCCTGAAAATGATGTAATGTCTTAACTAAAAATGATACAATGACAGAGTTTATAAAGTGGGTGGGGCTTAGCAAGAAGTGGGGGCGGGGCTTGCCAAAAGTGGGCGGGACTTACCAAAAAGGGAGTGGACATACCAAAAGTGGGCGTGGCTTAACAAAAAAGTGGGCGAAGCTTAACAAAAAGTGGGCGGGGCTTAACAAAAAGTGGGCGGAGCTTAGTAAAAAGTGGGCATAGCCTACCAAAAAGTGTGTGGCACAGGAGGTGCTCAGACAAGAACATTGAGGGAGGTTTATCATTTTATTTTATCTCAGTTAAAATATCTTGATAAAGAACCAAACTCAAACATATTTTTTGTTAATATATTAGATGGTGAAGAGAGTGGCAAGAGAATTAAATTATTTCCCACACATAAACAAATATTTGTAGGGTCGTTGTTTGAGTGGGTTATATTCACCAGATGATATTAAGAGTAAAAGGTTAAAAGGTCCATAAGGTCAGAAGGATCACAGGTGTTTAAGTGGTCTAATGAATAAGGATAGCATGTCAAAAGGTTAGAAGGTTCGTAAAGAACAGGGTGAGAGAAATAGAGGTCTTTAGGGGCAATGAGGGAGGGAAAGAATTAATATGGAAGTGAATGGGTCAAAGATTAATCTGCCAGATGATATGTAGAAGAAGGATGATAGGTCTATAAGAGAAAACAAATATTTGTAGTGTTTGAGTGGTCTAATGAACAACATTAAGGATAGGTACTACAGACAAAAGGTTCATAAAGATGAGGGTGGGAGAAATAGAGGTGTTTATGATTTTTGAAAAAGACAAGGGGGTAAATGACATTAGATAGGGATTTCCCATGTTAAACGGAGGTGTCCCAGAAGCAACATTATTACACTACTGGGGTTTGTGTCACTGGATGGAGCCTCGACTAACCGGAGACCGGTTAGGATATTGAGGGACACAGGGGCCCATCAATCTTTAATGCTTGAAGGCATTTTGCCATGGTCCGAGGAGACGGCAACGGGGGATAGTATTCGTTTACAGGGGATCGGGGGCGGTGTTAGTGCTCCCCTTCAGGTCATCCAGTTGGAGTCCGATTTGGTGTCAGGACCGGTCACCGTCGGTTTACAAGCCACGCTTCCTGTAGAGGGTGTATCTGTGGTTATCGGGAATGATTTGGCCGGGGGTCAAGTTTATGGTAACCTGAGGGTTGGTAAAGAGCCCAGCAGGGAAAATAACACCACACCAGCTCGGGATGGCGACCAAAGTGCCAAGTTATTTGTAGGGGGACTGAACTCCAAAACAGAGGAAGAAGTTCTGACCTCTGTCTTCAACAGATATGGGCCGCTGGTGGAAGTGCGGTTGGTAAGAGACTGGGAAACGCAACAGTCAAGAGGGTTCGGCTTTGTCACGTTTGCCAGCACAAAAGACGCCAGAGAGGCAGAGAAGAATTGGAATTGCAAGGATTTGGAGGGTCGGACCATAACAGTAGGGAAGGCATTTCATAGGCGTCGAGAGGTCTACAGGAGAGGACAACTGGGCGGTAGTTTTGGTAGTGGCCGAGAAGGAGACCGCTATTCATGGGACTACAGGGACCCGTGGTCCCACCCTAATTATTAGGGAAGTTCTGAGAAGTTGAAGCATTGAAGGCGGCGGAGCCGCCGAGCCAAGATTCCAACACGAATTAACCGTGAACGCCGTTCCGAAAGGCGTCCATGTAGTGAACTTTCATGCACGGACTAACCGTGAACTCCACGTTCCTCAAGGCGCCCATGTAGAGAACTTTCCTGCACGGACTAACCGTGAACTCCGCGTTCCTAAAGGCATCCATGTAGTGAATACTCGGCTTGGCCTCCCGGAAAAAGTGCTATCGAGTTGCTTAACTTGGGATCTTTGATCACCCCTTTAACCTTCATTCCCAAGAAACTGATGGTCAAAGTCAGAGGGTCAGGAGATGGAGTTTGATTTGGCAGGGACAATGTCGTGGTTGGTACTTAGTCCAGAGGGAGTAATCTGGAGGGGTTGTGGTGAAATTTTGGTTGCTTTATTTTTAAGTGATAACTGTGCCCGGGGGGAACTGATAATGTGGGGGGGTTGAGTTATCTGGTTTGTTTCTCCAAATTGGCCGGCAAAGAAAGTTTTCGCTGGGTTCAAACTTTCTTTCTTGAAGGGGGGGAGTGTTACATATTTATGTGAATGTATGTGAATTACCATTCAGGTCTTTGCTTATCCGTGTGTAGTATATTAAGTGTTGTGTAGTTGTTGTGGTTGGAGGGTCAGGAGCCCTTCTGAGGGAGTGGCCGGAAACGGAAGTGGCCGGAAACGGAAGAGAAAACGACACGAGGGAAAAAGGACGAGTATTCTTCTTGATCTTCCTCGCCCCGCGACGACAAAAGGTGGAATCGACCTCGCGCTGCGTGGAAAACAGAGGCGTTCCGAAACCCGTTTGGCGAGAGGAGTTACCTGGACGCGTAACTACCTTTTGACACGTCAAGTCCCCGTGAGTTCGTGCACGGAACCAAGCGGTCGCACGTTGGGCCACGCGCGCGTTGCAAACCGCGCTTGGTTTTGCCCCGTCTACAAGGACGCGTACGGGTCGCACGTTGAGCCTCGCACGCGTTGCAAACCGCGCTTGGTTTGCCCCGTCTACAAGGACGCGTACGGGTCGCACGTCGAGCCTCGCACGCGTTGCAACCCGCGCTTGGTTTTGCCCCGTCTACAAGGACGCGTACGGGTCGCACGTTGAGCCTCGCACGCGTTGCAAACCGCGCTTGGTTTGCCCCGTCTACAAGGACGCGTACGGGTCGCACGTCGAGCCTCGCACGCGTTGCAACCCGCGCTTGGTTTTGCCCCGTCTACAAGGACGCGTACGGGTCGCACTTTGGGGCCTCGCGCGCGTTGGAAGCCGCGCTGGATTTTGCCCCGTTGCTTGGCAAGGAGGGGCGCTGCAGCAGCTGTCCCCGGTACGAGACGGCACGTTTGGAGCACGTCCGCCCGGGGTTCGTTCAACCGCCCGTGTGCGGAGACGAGAGACATTGTGAGAGACATTGACCACGGAGGGAGTCAGGAGTGGGGCTCACGTGAGGAATATATAAGATGGCCATCTTAGAGTTAGTGTAGATGAGTTTGCATCTTTGTAATATTGATTGTGCATTGTTGATGGTTGTTGATTGCTCAGGGAATATATTATTGATTATTCCGGATCCTTGGTGTGGGGTTTCTTCTTGACCGGAATTCATATTGGTTGCGTTACGAAAGCTCATATATATCATCCTACTTGCTGGCGAAGGTCCTCTCACGGTCCGGGGGTCACCGAGACCAGGTAGTCACCGAGGGGACCACGTAACACTACCATTAGAAAGAGGCTGCACAAATTTGATCTACATGGGAGGTGTGCCAGGAGGAAACCTTTGCTGTCCAGAAAGAACATCAGGGCAAGACTAAAGTTTGCCAATGAACACCGAGGCAAAGACCAGCACTTCTGGAACAATGTGCTCTGGACAGATGAGTCAAAGGTAGAGCTATTTGGCCACAGTACCAGAAGACATGTTTGGCGAAACCCAAAGACAGCATTTGACCACAACAACCTGATACCAACTGTAAAGCATGGTGGTGGAAATATTATGGTTTGGGGCAGCTTTGCTGCCTCAGGGCCTGGGCAGCTCACCATCATAGAATCCACTATGAATTCTTCATTGTACCGGAGGGTGCTTGAGGATAATGTGAGGCCATCTGTCAGAAAGTTGAAGCTCAACCGAAGGTGGACCTTACAACATGACCAACATGCTTTCTCCAGTTGATCTGGAGAAAGCATTCGATAGGGTTCCACGCAAAGTATTGACATGGGCAATGAGGAAGTTAGGAGTGGAGGAATGGTTGATCAGAGTAATGATGGCAATGTACAAAGGAGTGCGCACAGCTGTAAGGACGAAGGACCGGAACAGTGGTGCGTTTGAGGTGAAGGTGGTTTGCATCAGGGGTCGGTACTAAGTCCACTACTATTTGTAGCTGTGATGGAGGTGCTGGCTCAGAACGTAAAGGAGGGTTTACCGTGGGAGTTGTTGTATGCAGATGATCTGGTGTTGATTGGGGAGAGTATGGATGGGCTGAAGGAGAGGATGAACAAGTGGAAGGAATGTATGGAGACAAAAGGTCTGAAGGTGAATATCGGAAAGACGAAGGTGATGGCAAGTGGTAAAGCATGTGGTGAGGTGGAAAGAACTGGGAAGTGGCCCTGTGGAAGTGTAATTCAGTGTAACTTATTGATTGGCACTGGTAACTTATTGATTAAGACTGGTAACGAAGCAGATACATTTTACCTGCAACCTCTGATGAAAGCCGAGTTCGTAAATGAGTGTCAGGAATGTGCCCGAACATGGTAATCTCTTGTCCACCTGGTCACAGCCCCAGGCTGGAGCACCCTCCTACTGTGTAAATGGAAATCACAGCAGGAGGGGAGCGAGTTGATGCCAGGGCTTGGTGCAATACATGACCTCGGGGCATCAGCGGAAGAAGGATTAACGTTTCAGCGGACAGAGGATTAAGTCCAGTTCGTCCATATAAACTAGAGCAAACGTGGAGTCGACAGTACTTGCTACGTGAAGCGCTGACCGAACGGGAGAGTCGGATGAACGAGAAGGACCAGCGAAAAGAGTTAACCTGATCCATTATATTATGCGGTATCATTTTGGTAATTGAATGAAGTGAATACAGTTTAATAAACTAGACCTTTTGTAACCTGTGTCCGGTCATTGGAGTCCTGTGAGTCCCCCAGTACAAATTCCCTGACAATCTTGGAGGCACCGCTGACATCAATTGTACACACAAACAAGTCTTCTTTAAAAGGTGAGTGTGTCTTGTTTGGTCCAATATGATTTACGAACTTGGAAGTTATGGGTACATACATGGGGGAGCAGGTGGACTGGGGCTTCTTTGCGCACCGATGCCGCGATATAGGTGGCGTGAGCCATCACGAATGGGATTTCGATAAACGACTGTAGCAATTTATTCGTTTTTTTTTCTAAATGATTTCTGTAAATACGTATTTTTGCGCTGGTTATTAAAGGGCCTTACTGTGACCTGGAAGCGGGCGGAGCAAGTGTGCACCTTGCGACCGCTTGCTTCCAGGACGTGTAAGGCCGGTACACTCGTTTACCCACCCGCACACGGATAAAGTACTACTTTTTTTTTTTTTGCACTTGTTCGAAGCACTTGACTTGATCGGCGCTCGGCGAGCGACAGGGAACCGGGAAACGGAATTATATTTATATATATATATATTTCCAATATGGTACACCGGCCACAACGACTTTAGCGATTATCCGAGTTTTTTTTAACGATTTCTGTAAATACGTATTTTTCCTGCGCTGTGTAATTCTTCTGACACGCGCCACGAAGAAACGCACCACTGATGTGCATGAAGCGACTTGTTTGCCGGTTCGGTAAGGTCCGTCCGTACACGTGTACAATCGTGTACACCCGTTTTAAATAAATAATTTTTTTCAGTTTTCCCGCCATGCCTATAAATTCATGACAGACAACCCCCCCTCATGCCGGTCCAGAATTATGATGAAAGATGGCGATTGAGAAAAAAAATTGCATCAAATTTTGTCCAGGTCCATCAAGAAGCCTTTGAGACATGCTTCACGGTTGAATAAAAAAACCACCGTTTAGAGTACTTCTTTTTTGTTCAAAGCACTCGACTTGGAGCCAGCGACTTGCTCGGCGGGGGATATAATTTTAGATATATATATAGTACGGGCATGCCCTAGTGAGAGATAATTACAGGAAATGGTGTTTGTGAGTAACAACCACCCTCTGGTCGAGGCTCATAGAAGGGGTGATGCTTACTGATTCGGCACGCTTACAATAGGTGTTAATGGTGGGATGTCAGAGGTTTTGGTGTGGGTTAATGTTCACACTGTTTTGGAAAATAATGCTCGATGCAACATGATCCTAAAAAAAAAAGAACCCAGCCCTACATCGAAAGATCAGGAAGGGAAGGAATGGAAAATTTGTCAAGGTTTGAAATTAATCGGACAAGGGGGTCCCAAGGTATGGTCACCGTACTCGCAAGCCGTTCGTTTTGGCTCTGCGGATGGACCGAACCATTGCATGTAAATAGAAGGGGGGTTCTGTGGTCGTTCGTTTTGGCTTTGCGAATGGACCAAACCATTCCATGCAAATAGGAGGGTGGTTCTGTGGTCGTTCGTTTTGGCTTTGCGAATGGACCAAACCATTCCATGCAAATAGGAGGGTGGTTCTGTGGTCGTTCGTTTTGGCTTTGCGAATGGACCAAACCATTCCATGCAAATAGGAGGGTGGTTCTGTGGTCGTTCGTTTTGGCTTTGCGAATGGACCAAACCATTCCATGCAAATAGGAGGGTGGTTCTGTGGTCGTTCGTTTTGGCTTTGCGAATGGACCAAACCATTCCATGCAAATAGGAGGGTGGTTCTGTGGTCGTTCGTTTTGGCTTTGCGAATGGACCAAACCATTCCATGCAAATAGGAGGGTGGTTCTGTGGTCGTTACTGCCCCGTGGTTTCAAAGTTTTGTTGTTGTTGTTTGCACGCATGTTTTTGCAAGCACGTACGGGCGAGCACGTACGTGCGGGCACGCCCTAGTATATATAAATTGAGGTAATATTAAGTTATGGAATTAATTGCTTTCAACAATGCAAAGGGTGACAAAATATGGGATTTTAATGGGATTTTTTAATGGGATATTGGTTTAGGAATGTTTAGAGGTCATTGCAATGTGATAATGACTTGTGACCATTTGTTGTTGGAACTTGCTGTTGGAACTTGTTGGAACTTGTTGTTGGAACTTGTTGTTGGAACTTGTTGTTGGAACTTGTTGTTGGAACTTGCTGTTGGAACTTGTTGTTGGAACTTGCTGTTGGAACTTGCTGTTAGAACTTGTTGTTGGAACTTGTTGTTGGAACTTGCTGTTGGAACTTGTTGGAACTTGTTGGAACTTGTTGTTGGAACTTGCTGTTGGAACTTGCTGTTGGAACTTGCTGTTGGAACTTGTTGGAACTTGTTGTTGGAACTTATTGTTGGAACTTGTTGTTGGAACTTGCTGTTGGAACTTGCTGTTGGAACTTGTTGGAACTTGTTGTTGGAACTTGCTGTTGGAACTTGTTGGAACTTGTTGTTGGAACTTGTTGTTGGAACTTGCTGTTGGCACTTGTTGGAACTTGTTGGAACTTGTTGTTGGAACTTGTTGTTGGAACTTGTTGTTGGAACTTGCTGTTGGAACTTGTTGTTGGAACTTGTTGGAACTTGTTGTTGGAACTTGTTGTTGGAACTTGCTGTTGGAACTTGTTGTTGGAACTTGTTGTTGGAACTTGCTGTTGGCACTTGTTGGAACTTGTTGGAACTTGTTGTTGGAACTTGCTGTTGGAACTTGTTGTTGGAACTTGTTGTTGGAACTTGCTGTTGGCACTTGTTGGAACTTGTTGGAACTTGTTGTTGGAACTTGTTGTTGGAACTTGCTGTTGGAACTTGTTGTTGGAACTTGTTGTTGGAACTTGTTGTTGGAACTTGCTGTTGGAACTTGTTGTTGGAACTTGTTGGAACTTGTTGTTGGAACTTGTTGTTGGAACTTGCTGTTGGAACTTGCTGTTGGAACTTGCTGTTGGAACTTGCTGTTGGAACTTGTTGGAACTTATTGTTGGAACTTGTTGTTGGAACTTGCTGTTGGAACTTGCTGTTGGAACTTGTTGGAACTTGTTGTTGGAACTTGCTGTTGGAACTTGTTGGAACTTGTTGTTGGAACTTGTTGTTGGAACTTGCTGTTGGCACTTGTTGGAACTTGTTGGAACTTGTTGTTGGAACTTGTTGTTGGAACTTGCTGTTGGAACTTGTTGTTGGAACTTGTTGGAACTTGTTGTTGGAACTTGTTGTTGGAACTTGCTGTTGGAACTTGTTGTTGGAACTTGTTGTTGGAACTTGCTGTTGGCACTTGTTGGAACTTGTTGGAACTTGCTGTTGGAACTTGCTGTTGGAACTTGTTGTTGGAACTTGTTGTTGGCACTTGTTGGAACTTGTTGGAACTTGTTGTTGGAACTTGTTGTTGGAACTTGTTGTTGGAACTTGCTGTTGGAACTTGTTGTTGGAACTTGTTGTTGGAACTTGTTGTTGGAACTTGCTGTTGGAACTTGTTGTTGGAACTTGTTGGAACTTGTTGTTGGAACTTGTTGTTGGAACTTGCTGTTGGAACTTGTTGTTGGAACTTGTTGTTGGAACTTGCTGTTGGCACTTGTTGGAACTTGTTGGAACTTGCTGTTGGAACTTGTTGTTGGAACTTGTTGGAACTTGTTGTTGGAACTTGCTGTTGGAACTTGCTGTTGGAACTTGTTGGAACTTGTTGTTGGAACTTGTTGTTGGAACTTGCTGTTGGCACTTGTTGGAACTTGTTGGAACTTGTTGGAACTTGTTGTTGGAACTTGCTGTTGGAACTTGCTGTTGGAACTTGTTGGAACTTGTTGTTGGAACTTGTTGTTGGAACTTGCTGTTGGCACTTGTTGGAACTTGTTGGAACTTGTTGTTGGAACTTGTTGTTGGAACTTGCTGTTGGAACTTGCTGTTGGAACTTGTTGTTGGAACTTGTTGTTGGAACTTGCTGTTGGAACTTGTTGTTGGAACTTGTTGGAACTTGTTGTTGGAACTTGCTGTTGGAACTTGCTGTTGGAACTTGTTGGAACTTGTTGTTGGAACTTGCTGTTGGAACTTGTTGTTGGAACTTGTTGTTGGAACCCGTACTTATTTAATTAATTACATTTCTTATTACATTACAGTAATTACATTACAGTAATTACCTGAGGTAATTACAGTAATTACAGTTCCGGTAATTACAGTAATTACAGTAATCATTACAGTAATTGCAGTAATCTTATTACAGTAATTACATTACATTAACTCAGGCACCTTTGAGTAAGGAAGCTGATATTTGGACATGACACTGACCAAGTGATGTGGCTGTCAAGGAAAATATTGATTTATTGATTAATCATTTAATAAATTAACTCGTTGATTTATAAATGACTTATTTAATTAAAATTCCTGAGAGATACATCTTCGGATGAAATACTTGCAGATTGGTTATGCTATGAGCCAATTCATTAAGGAAAATATTTTGTGATGGCCATATTGGCAATTTCGTGGCCATATTCGTGGCAACTCAGTTAGTGCCACTGCACCTTTAAAATGCATCCCTGCGTTCATTTTTCGATCGATTGAGTTGAAATTTTGAACAATCGGATCTGGACTGTCGTTGTTAACGACTCTAGCACGCACTCGTCCAATCAGGATGGAGCGGTATGGTCCCCGGATCATCACTGCCCGCAGTTTTAATTAATTTTACTTTTTCTCTTGGGCATATAATTTTGAAGACATGCATGTCATGATAGAGGAAATGTTTGTTCTGTTAAACGGAATAAATGTTGTTTATTTGTGTGGGTGTGTATTTTTGTGTATTTGGATATATTTTTCACGACTAATTCCAGTTAACATCCTGCACAATTTGCTCGTTTGCTGGCCGAGTCGAAATTGCGTTGAGTTTCTATGGCATGCGCCATTAAAAGCGCTGTGTAATGGTTGAGCTCCCTTTATTTCGTTTTGGTCATGCGGATGAGCAAACAAAGTGACAAATGCTGCGACTGGAGCAGTAAAGGCGATGTTTTTTAAATGGAAACGATTTAATGAGGAATTAAAAGTGGGAGGGGGCAACACCACGCATACCTCTTTTAAGGTGTGTATAAACCCTGGAATAAACGTGGGAGGGGGCAACACCACGCATACCTCTTTTGAGGTGTGTATAAACCCTGGAATATTTCAGCAATCAATACGATGCTGAAATGATGTAATTTATTGTGTAATATGGTCGACCTTGGGTTTGTTTGGGTTTGTTGTTTATTTTTGTGGGTGTCTATTTTTGAGTATTTTGGATATATTTTCACGACTAATTCCAGTTATCGTCCTGCAAAAGGTCTGCTCGTTCTTTTCCTTTGAGTCGTAAATTCCTGTTGAACTCTCATTAAAAAAGCGGAATTAAGTACGCTGTGTGATGATGGAGATCCTTGATGACGAATCAGGAATAGTGAATGAGCAGACAAATATCACGGATGGTACACCAGATAGGGAAAATGTAGATGAAACCCCTTTTGCTCAGGTGCTGTGTAGCGCTGCACAAAGATCCATATGAGCGGGGCCTGGGTGCTGTGTAATTAGTACACAAAGAACCAATTACTAGGGTGCTGAATAAACACAAAGATCCATTTTTGGAGCTGGTTCTCCCGGTGCTGTGATTTATTCAAAGAACCAAATCTTGCAAGAATTAAGATATGATTTGTCGACATTATAAATACTTTAATATATGTAACGATTTTGTAACAATCATCCTGCAAAAGGTCTGCTCGTTCTTTTTCCTTTGAGTCGTAAATTCCTGTTGAATTCTCATTAAAATGCGGAATTAAGTACGCTGTGTGATGATGGAGATCCTTGATGACGAATCAGGAATAGGGAATGAGCAAACAAATATCACGGATGCTGCGGCTAGAGCAGTGGAAGCGATTTTTGAATTGTTCAATGATTATTCGATATTGTTATGACTTTTTGTCAATAGGTATACTAAGTGGCCATGAGGTAGCCTGTTGCTATGTACAGTTTTATTCTATTGTTGATTATACCACATAGCTGTGGTGATAAAGGAAATGTTCGTTTAAATAGATGATTATGATAGGACCATGACTATAAAATCATGATGATTATTATGAATGATATCATAGGGTTCAAATGCAGAATGATTGCATGAACTTGGGAAAGAACTTTCAAGCCCTATGGGATAAATTGGGTATTACAAGCGATGGAGTTTCAAAATTTAGCATGATTGAAGGAATTTGACAGTCCCATTTCAGGAGTTTTACGAAATTTATATTGCCAAGAGATTTTGGGTACTATTAAAAGGAAAATGATGAGATATTTTTCCCAAAGAACTTTAATATCTGGCATCCATTTTGGCTGTCTCACGAATGAAGGATGAGTTGCCTTTAGTGGTTGCAAAGAAAAATTTGTGGAGACCAGGCAAAATGGGAAAATATGTCAGATATGACCCTAGGACAGGACGGCGATTCATCAATTGACATGAGGTACGAATCCGAGGTGACGACCGATGAAATTCGATCTCAGTCAATGGATGGACCTGTCCTGACATCATTGGGGAAAGGGCTTATGCAAGGAGACATCCAAAATGATTAATTTGATTTATTGATGAATATTGATGAATTAATTGAAATTGAATAATTGATTGAATTGTTGATTGATTGAATCTGATTGATTGAATCTAATTGATTGAATTTAATTGAATAAATTTAACTGAATAAATTGAACTGAATAAATTGAATTGAATATATTGATTGTTTGATTGATGAAAATGCGGTCTCAAGAAAGAAGCTTTGATATCTTTGCGTGATATTAACAATGTGGAGACAACCTGGGAATATTGAGCAAGGTGGTGAGTTTATATACAGATATATATGTGCGGTTACCATTGTGTGATTTCCCCGTCAACAGAGCGGACACCTGAGGATTCACCCATTTCATACTGACCCTCCGGCTCATCTGCAAATACTGATCTGTGAGATTGGATTGTGCAAAAGCCACGGCTGAGGGAGATTCTCTGGAAATCACCGTGTGAACAGGTGGAGAGACCCTTCCTGGAGGTACGAGTGAAGCTTTAGAGGAACAAACTACAACACATCCAACGCTACTTTGATAAAAGGCAGAATGGGAAATGGAGCCTGCAAGAATACACAAGGACAACAAGAGATTCCACAAAAAGGTACTTGTACACATCATATGTACGACCGTTATGGTGCAGAAGCTATAAGGCAGGTCGAGAATTGGTATTTGTGGACAAAGGGACATGATGAGGAGTTTCCAAGAGATGGTACATTTGAGCGAAGTCGATTGGAAAGATTGGAACAAAGATTGAAAGCCAGGAAGAGACAGAATCTAACGGTAGACTGGCTTGCATTCCATCTTTGGGATGGTGAATCCAGACAACGGGAACAGCAAGAACGGATAACGGAACTAGAACTTAAAATAAAAAGGATACAGGATACAGTGGAGGAGACAAATGCACAACTGCCCTCGAAATTAGGAATGAAAGTGACAGTTGTCCCATCTGATTTCCAGTTGTCTCCCCAAAAAGGACGGTACAGAGAATTTTTTCGTGTTTCAGGAGATAACGAGAGATTGCAGTGGCAACTCAGGGATGTAGAGATGCAGCCCAGCAATACAAGTGCACAGGTGCACACATCAGACAATGACAGAAACCGGTGTTTCGAGTGTGGAAAGATGGGACATTGGAGAAGAAGATGTCCGTATGTCAACAGGAAGACAAGGTCATGGGGCAAACCAAGATCAAGGGTACCAGTGCTTACTGGTACCTCAGACAATGATTAGGCCTTCATTGCTGCAAATCCCAAATGATGATTGGCCTCAACAGATTCGATTACTGGACAAACATGAATAACTGTCGATGATTCTTGTGTCTGAAAAGTTTTCAGAGCAAGAATGATTCATTTTTTCTTTTTTGCTTGTTAACAAATTAATAATTAATTGATCAAATGCCAAAATTGGATCTTCTATTTTGGGCACAGCAATTTTAAATTTACAAAGTTTGGAACAATTGCGTTGCAATTTTTTGGCAAACCAAGTGACAAGAGTCACATGATGATCAGGTGGGAATTTCGGACTATTGTTCCGCACGATTGATAGGTCAATGGTCGACTGACATGCAAATGGGTGTGTAGTCAAAATTTGGATAGATTATTGTGAAGGCTGAAAGGGTAATTTCAATGTGACATCATGAGGGTTTTCTAAGAATGGACTTTTGGTTTATTTGTCTATAAGCATTTTGAATTTGATTGACAAATTTTATGAAATTGAAATAAAATTGACACCCATCTGATCTGTAAATAATGGTTCCAACGCAAACAAATATGCATAATGCATGTGTGTGTGTGTTTTTGTGTATCAATCTTACAAGATTGTTGACACCGACAGTGTGCCTGTCTGGAAATGGATAGTTTTATGTGGATGGGATTGGGATATGTGGATGGGATTGAATATCCAGAGAATCCGTAAAATAAAATAGAAATATAATTGATTATGAACATTATCTCTTTTGTCAAGGGAAATGGAATATAAAAAATTTGATGTGCTGGGTTATGAGCAGCCATTAATTCATAGTAAAATTGTGAGTAATTTTGGGATTCCATTTTTTGATAGAATGTATATGAGAATAACATCTATTTATGGATATGAGCTTCATAAAAGGAAATGAGGAAGTACAAAATCATCCAAATTTGGGAGAGGTCTTACACTGACTTCCCAGAATACTCTGCTCATGGATTTTATATATATAAACTTGAATTTTATCAGCATATAAATTGTGCTGTATGTATGGATGTGTTTTAGGCATAGATGATATGGGAAAATAGTAAAGAAAATTTTGCTGGTTTGAACTATTGTGGGTTTTCAGTTCTGGAGTTTAAACAAAGTCACTGGTTAACAGATGAGAAAGGATAGTAAATAAATTATTCTCTGCTGGGCAAATTAAGTACGATATTACTAAGACTTATGAGAGCTATTGTTCCGCCTTACAGCAGTGGAAAATTATTGGAAAAAATTAGATCCAACATAATGAATCTATAAAAGAATGTGATAGGGATAATATCCTCAATTTGTACTAATTATTTGATTGTGGGTAAAGGAATTAAGTCATCATAGTGGATTGTTAACAGCAGCCTGAAAATGTCCTGAGAGTGTGCATCCATGTAATCAGAAATCCCAGATTTGTTTTTACAAACAACATTTTGGTAGAGGTCTTGTGTGGAACACTTCCTTGGTAGATAAAAAACGGTACTGCATGCTGGCAGCCACTTTTGCGGCCAGTTAGGCCAAACAAATTGAGAGGAAAGTGTAGTTAAATACGTAAGTTACACATGGCTATTTGTAAAAAAGGAAATTTGTTGAGATGGGAAACATTTTTTCGAAGGTTTATTAAGGTGTTATAATATGACATGTGGCAAGGCAAACTATTGGATGGGAAAATTAGATCTGGTTATAGAATAAATTTATTGACCCCTTGAAGTTAATTCCTCGAATCATTGTTTCACTGGCATTTTGTTCACATTGGAAATAGTTTGGTAGAGCTTTGGTTAAAACCTTTGGTTGCGGTATCTTGGAACGAATTGATAAACCATAGGAGATTGATAAGAATAGAAACAAATATGGACCCAAAATATAAAGTTGGATTCATGCCTCTCATTGCAAGCAAGCACATGGGGCTAGGGTGGACGATCCCACAGAAAATGAGGCTGCACCTAGCAGCCCAGCAGAACATTCAGTGGCAGATAAATGATAGTCGTGATTTACAGTCATTTGAATTACATTTTAACACCCCTTGCATTGATAAACATTACATTTTCAACATGTGATATTCCTACTTGGGATAGTGACATTTATTTGCCTACATGACATACAATTACCTGCTGATATTAATACAACATGAGTGAAAAATGTATCACAACTACACTCATGATCAGGGGATTGAGTTCAACCCCGGGAGATAGGGGGATCATTTGTAAGACAAATAATCTGATTATGTTACATATTAAGGGATTTTCTTTATTTACCTTTTAGGAAGCTTGTTAGTTTGGTATATAATGTCTACAAAGAGTAGCAGACTTGTTTGTTGGTTTAGTAGTTATATTGGCAATTGTTTTAGTGGTGGCTTGCTTGAAAGCCTTAGTGACGGTGTGTTTGAATAAGGTAACCAACAACACGATGATAACGCATGAAGTGACAAATGAGGAAAGAAATGTGGATCCAGAAAAGGAAGACTTTTATGGCGACATAAACAGTAGAATTAAGATAATGGCATAACGACAATGTTATGAGTTGTGTCAATTACAATATCAGTGAACTCATATCACCACAAGTGCCACACTGTTAAGGGAAAAAGAGGGAAAAGAAAAAGTGGAGAGGAATTATGGTAATAATACATTATGCTTAATTTGTTGGTTTGGGAAAATTGTTGTTGGGAATTAGGTATTCCCGTTTGTGATTGTAATCATATACAATTGATTTTCTTAGTTTAGTAATAAAATACATACCTGATTGAATATTATTTGTGTGACGCATATAAATGAATATAACTTTTGTGTTAAGGAAAAACAGCAAATTGTTGAATGTGAAACTATCGGAAGATATACATGATTATGCTGATTTCATGGTAAGATGTACCCTATCTGATTCAGTGTGTGCGGAAAGCAGATTCAGATGTGACTGAGCATAAGGATAAGACGAGATCACATTTTGGAGGGATTGCTAACGGAATTGGGAAGAAGTTCGAGAAAGAAAATTTGTGGCTAAAAATGAAGTTAATCATGGCATACACCCTCTTTCTCAAAGAATGATGAAGACATTCTCCCGTGTAACTTGGAGATGAATGCTTACCTTCACCAAGGAAATTTATGTGACCATTTGCCTGGATCACACTGCAACATATGAAAGAAAGGCGATCACTTACTCTTGTACGAAGGCTTCGAACATTCACCACATCAGAAGTTGCAGGACAACGACACTTTACCTGCAACCTCTGTGAAATGCGGGGACATATGTTATTACTTCACCAACGTCCGGGGAACCAGCATGGAGCTGCAAAAAAAAAACGGCTGTGCCCTTGTCACAACAGCTGTGCACGATTCTGCTGGTTGCTCCTGGTAAGGACCATGAATGACCTGAACACCATGGTCCCAACATCATTGTGGATGCATCCGGCATCCCTGTTCCACATCTTGCTGGCCAATCAACGTCACACCAATACTTGCTGCCCACTCACAATGAGGGAGGAGGCAAGTCGACTACAACTGGGTGAAGGCCTTGTTCAGGAATTACTATGGTTTACAGCAAAAAGTGGCAAGAATGCTACAAGGAGAGCAGGGTCAGTCTATGACTCCGCAATGTTACCACAACAGCGAAATCCTACACGAAGTAGTGCAGGAGCTATGAAGACATTAGGAGAAAATGTTTCATACCTGGATTCAAACACAAGTGATCAGCCCTTCCTTTCAAACAAAGTCAACATTTGTGTGGAGGCAAACGTTTTTGCCAGATGGTGCAGATGCTTGACAAAACTTGAAAATGAAGTGAAATTGTTGTATCTTGGTGATGGTGAAGTGTTGTTTTGAAAATATATTTGTGATGCAAATGCAATAGATTGAACAATATGGAAGGAGTCAATGACCAACGAAATGTTTTGTGATTCTTGCAGGATGACGGTGTATGCCTAAGGGAATTTGATTACCAAAGTTATGATTATTTACTTATACTTGTAATGATGTTTACTTGCAGTGATTGATTATTTACTTATACTTGTAATGATGTTTACTTGTAGTGATTGATTGTTTACTTATATTGATGTTTAGATTAATGGTTAATATAAACAAAAACAAAAAGATGAGGGAATTGTGGAAGTGTAATTCAGTGTAACTTATTGATTGGCACTGGTAACTTATTGATTAAGACTGGTAACGAACCAGATACATTTTACCTGCAACCTCTGATGAAAGCCGAGTTCGTAAATGAGTGTCAGGAATGTGCCCGAACATGGTAATCTCTTGTCCACCTGGTCACAGCCCCAGGCTGGAGCACCCTCCTACTGTGTAAATGGAAATCACAGCAGGAGGGGAGCGAGTTGATGCCAGGGCTTGGTGCAATACATGACCTCGGGGCATCAGCGGAAGAAGGATTAACGTTTCAGCGGACAGAGGATTAAGTCCAGTTCGTCCATATAAACTAGAGCAAACGTGGAGTCGACAGTACTTGCTACGTGAAGCGCTGACCGAACGGGAGAGTCGGATGAACGAGAAGGACCAGCGAAAAGAGTTAACCTGATCCATTATATTATGCGGTATCATTTTGGTAATTGAATGAAGTGAATACAGTTTAATAAACTAGACCTTTTGTAACCTGTGTCCGGTCATTGGAGTCCTGTGAGTCCCCCAGTACAAATTCCCTGACAGCCCTGTGCTGTGTGCAGGAAGGGTGTCGGAGTGAACTCCATTCAATGTACAATGTGCGCTGAGTGGGTTCATCAAAAATGTAGTGGTCTGAGAGGGTCATTAACCAGTGTGGCAGCTACATTCAAATGTAAGGTGTGCACAGAGGGAGTTGCACATGGAGGAAATGTTGAGTTGGATCTTGGAGATGGCATGAAGCTGGAAGGTGTGAAAACATTTTGCTACCTCGGAGACATGCTGAATGGAGGTGGATCAGACTCGGCAACGGTTGCTCGAGTGAGATGTGCACGGAAGAAGTTTCGGGAACTGAGTGGTGTGCTGATGAGGAGGGGAGTGTCGTTGAAGCTGAAGGGAAAGGTGTATGCTGCATGTGTGAGAAGTGTTATGATTTATGGGAGCGAGACATGGGTAATGAACATAGAGCAGCAACGAAGGTTGGAAAGGGTGGAAATGCGAATGGTTCGATGGATGTGCGGAGTATCGTTGAGAGAGAAAAAAAACAAAAAACACCGTTTAGAGGCCATTTTTCCCCGCAATATGGGGGTTGGCCTTTTTCGGGGACCGTGGTTGTTGTTGTTTTTTTGGTCCCCTTTTTGAAGCAATGTTTTACGGCCAGATGCCCTTCCTGCCGCCAACCCTGTTTGTCGCCTTTTTATGACACACAGGGAATTACCAGTGAACTGGTACTCAATTAGCCAACCTCGGAAGGACGACAGGCTGAGTCAACCCCCCTGGTGTTAATTCAGCGATCGACCGGGATTTGAACCCAGGATCCTTGGATCCTAAGCTGGCACCCTAGCCGCTAGCCCAACACCAGGCTTATAGTTGAGAGAGACGAAGACAAATGATGAATTGCGAAAAATGATGGGAATAGAGCCGGTGATTGATGCTGTGAAGAGGAACAGGTTGAGATGGTTTGGTCATGTGTTGAGGAAGGATGAAAGTGACTGGTTGAGAAGAGTGATGGAAATGAATATAGAAGGAAGTAGAGGACGGGGAAGACCGAGAAAGACTTGGCGAAAGATGGTGGAAGAAGAAATGCGGGCAAGGGGGTTAACAAGGAGAGATGCAGAAAATAGGGCAAAATGGAGAAGATCGTCATGGGGACCGCAAGGCTAACCCCAGCTCTTGCAGGGAAAATGGCCTTAAAATGCACGTTGTTGTTATTGTTGTTGCAGCTTTGCTGCATCATGGCCTGGGCAGCTCACCATCATAGAATCCACTATGAATTCTTCATTGTACCTGAGGGTGCTTGAGGATAATGTGAGGCCATCTGTCGGAAAGTTGAAGCTCAACCGAAGGTGGACCTTGCAACATGACAATGACCCTAAACATACCAGTAAATCCACCAAGGAATGGCTGAAAAGAAAGAGATGGAGGGTTCTGGAATGGCCAAGTCAAAGCCCGGATCTAAATCCCATCGAGATGTTGTGTGGGGATTTGAAACGAGCTGTGCATACAAGAAACCCCTCAAACATTGCACAGCTGAAAGAATTCTGCATGGAGGAGTGGGAAAAAATTTCTCCCAGTCGATGTCAGAGACTGGTAGACAGTTATAAGAAACGCCTACTTGAGGTTGTTTCTGCCAAAGGGGGCAATACCACCTCCTAGATCGAGCCAAGGGTGTACTTACTTTTTCCACATGCAAAATTTGCATTTATGTTTATTTAAATTATACAATGGACTACAAAATGGAAATGTTTCATGATATTTGTTATATTATATCACCTTTATCTATCAATATTGTTGAAATGAAGATCAAATAGCTGTATGTTGAAATATGTCGAAAAAGTCAAAACTTTACATGGGGTGTCCTTACTTTTTCACGTGACTGTGTATATATATATATATTGTTACGGATTCGGGGGTCGGCGCTCCCCTTGTCAAGGGGGGGGGGGGGGTTAATCCCCTTGTCCGTGACTGACCGACCTGAGTCCTTAGAAGTTATAACGCTCGTTCCGGTCGGTATTAGCTTGGGTCATTGGTCAATGAAGTCCCAAATACCTACTTACTAACCCGACCGTAAAGCAGGGAAATAACTCCTGCTCGAACCACGGATAAGATGGAAACTGCCAAGCGGTTAGCAATCCGCGGCCCGAGCCATTAACCAAGACTAAACCTGATTCTAAGCGGTTCCGAAATCGTGCCACAGGTACTCAATGGAAAGAAAGGACGGAGGCGATCGGATTAGGGAAAAACCAAGAAATAACAAGGTGAATTTATTAACAAACCAAAAAGAAGAGGAAACGAAAGAATGTACAGGAAGAAGAAGAAGAAGCAAGACACAGGGCAGGCTTAACTAAACAGTCTTCACTTAACGACCCCAGACGAACATACACACACGGGATGGTAGCTGGCAGGGGAGGAAGGTCCAAGCAGATGTCCGGGCTCCTCATCCGGTCCCGACTCGTGCCGTGGTGGTGATGGAAGCAGGCCGGCAGCGCGTCGTTGTCGTTGACCGCGAGCAGACCTTACGTATATCGGGGGGGCTACGGACGTAATACGTATTTCGTGCCAACGCTCTCTCTCTCCCGATCAATGTTTGTATTACAGGCAGTTCGTATCAGAGGCAGTTCGTATCAAACGCGGTTCGTATCACAGGCAGTTCGTATCAAACGAGCTCCCTCACGCAGTTCCTCAAGTCCCCAAGTCCGTGCAAAAGGAGCCCGTCGAATGAAGTCCGTGGAAAGAAGTCCGTCAAAGGGCGTTGCGCATGCGCTTACATAATGCGCTCACAGATCAATGCGCGCTTCATCAAACCACGCCCGCCAGTAAGCTCACCTCAGCCCTGGTTGGTTGGCGAGGGCTTACCGGCTCCGCCCTTGATGGTGAGTTGACGTGCCACACCTTGTTCTTGTGTCCCGCCCCCTTTTTCCTCAGCCTGAGACCGCATGTTCAATGGCGTTTGGAGCGAGCACTAAGGCGTCGACGAAGGCTCAATGCAGCGAACACTGCTAACCAAACCACGTGACAATTTGGGGAGAGACAAGCCCCGACTGTAGGGGCGCATAATGGCGTAGCTTGGAGAGAGCGGCTGCAAAATGAACGGAAGGGCCTATGCTTATTTAATTGATGCAACGATTCAACTATTGGGAAAACGGCCTTATCTGACACATAATAAGAAATAACTAAAGTTCCTATGGTGTTCTACGTGTTGCATATGGACTAACTATGGGTGCGAACTTTAACCTTTTAAATGATGGAATATTATTTACAAGTATTTACAAAGTGAGCAGTTCTCAAAACCACAACAATATATATATATATATATATATATATATATATATATATATTATATATATATATATATATATATATATATATATATATATATATATATATATATATACATACATATACATATATATCTATATTATAATAGGTGTAGGTGATTCTGTTGGACGTCTGTCCGGGGGTGTGGCTTAGTCCGTTTGCAGAGTAGCTCCACCCATTCTTGGAGAGGCTTCATGTAAACAAATATCCACCATTTTATTAACCCGAATAGCTTTGAGGCCTGTTTAGTTAGGCCCGTGCTGGCTTTCTCTCTCACACAGGTTTATTTCAATTCTAATTCGATATATCATTTCATTTTTAACAGTCGCTAACATAGAATCAACATGTCGTTGTTGTCGACAAATCAACATGTTGTCGAATCAACATGTCGAACACAACAATCAAAATAACAAGTCGCTAACAATTCAAAAAAAAACGGGAAGAGAATCCCAAGAAAGTTTCCGTTTATAGAACAAAATGATTTCTCAAAGGCCTGTAAACTAAACGCCCATTTTATCGAATTCACCATCTGATTTAATTTTTATCGATGGTTTTAGACTCGGTGTCAGAAATAATTGAGAACATTCACGCACGCACAGGAAATTGCCGAGATATATTAATAAAAATCTCGCCATGATGATACACAAAAATACACCGCCTAAAATAACAGTTGGGGAAAATGTCGACATATATTAAAAATTCGCTTTTTCTTTTCGTTAAGATATATTACTTTTACGTTTTATGAGAGTCGGCACAAAAACGACATATATATCTTCATTCTTTCTTATAGTCAGGTTCACTATGTCAATAAATTATATTTCGTTCAAAATCATGGTAGATTAGCAAACCTATACATTTTTGGAAAGGTTATAGCATAAGGAAACTAAAAATCAATGTTTACATTTGGAGAGATACCTGTATGGCGGCCATTTTGGATTTTCAAAATGGCCACTGTAAAATACATATTTTGTTCTATTTCTGCCTCTAATTACCCTAAAAACTTTTAAAAATATACTAAACCTATATTTTCAGGGACAAGGAATCCAATGAAAGTATCAAATTAGTGCTATGGTGAATGGTAAGACACGAATCAAAGGTTTTGAATTGCAAAATACTGTCTTTATATTCGCGATAAGTTGCATAATCAAATACATGTTATCATTTTGTACAGGCAGTTAATAACATCAAAATGTGTCACAATAATTCATATCACCAAACATACACAGGCAGTCAGCAAAATCATATATACACATGCAGTCAGTATAACTTCACATCTACACAGGCAGTCAATGACAAAATATACACAGGCAGTCAATGGCATCAAACATACACGATTACAGAATATGCCATTTAGAGTTCGTCATCACTGTCCTGTGTGTCGTATCCGACAATATAGTCCGCATCGTTTTCACAGTCCGTTCCACACAAGCAAAGGTCGGTCAAATTGATTGGCAAATCGAATTGGTCGAATGGTCGATCAAATCGAATTGGTCGAATGGTCGATCGAATCGAATTCGATGAATCGAATCGAATCGATCTAATTGGTCGAATGGTCGATCGAAGCGATTGGTCGAATTGGTCGAATGGAATTGGTCGATTGGTCGAATTGGTCGAATCGAATTGGTCGGAATTGGCAAATGTAAACATTGATTTTCAGATTTTCCATGTAATA
>NC_136270.1:102432826-102507826 GCF_964187855.1 Myxine glutinosa
TTTCCCCAATTTTGCTGGGGATATCCACGTTTGGATGGACTGAGGTTATTTTGATGTCAAAACAAGAAATCACTGTGACACTCATTGTATCAAAATACACTTATGCATTGTGAATTTAAGAAATAGATATGGTATTGAAGAATGGTGGGCAAGATGTAGTTCGGTTAAGGGAAACAAGGGGGCGATGCTTGTTTGACTTGTCAAATTAAACACTATTGTGGCCATAAAGGCCTTGGTTGAAGTCGACATACTACAAACTGTGGCCTGTGAATTGAGAAAGTGAAAATGCAATAATTACCTGACTGTTGATCAGAAGCAAATCTGTCATAATAGAACCACAGATCCTCCACTCGTATGTTGGTTGTGTGGCACTCGTGGGTATTATTTAAATTCCTAGTACTAGGGCGTGCCCGTACGTGGGTGCAAAAAAACATGCGTGCAAACAACAACAACAAAAAAAAAACTTTGAAACCACGTGGCAGTAACGACCACAGAACCCCCCCCCCCTCTATTTACATGAAATGGTTTGGTCCATTCGCAAAGCCAAAGCGAACGGCTTGCGAGTACGGTAGAACCCCCCCCTCTATTTACATGGAATGGTTTGGTCCATTCGCAAAGCCAAAGCGAACGGCTTGCGAGTACGGTGACCATACCTTGGGAACCACTTGTCCGATTAATTTCAAACCTTGAAAAGGCACATCCTCGGGTCCCCAGCAATATACCTGGCAAGTTTCAAGTATATCGGACCCGTGGTTGTCGAGAAACAGCGGTCACAGACAAACACACACACACACACACACACACACACACACACACACACACACACACACACACACACACACATACACACAGAGATTACTGGAATTATAGATAGACTAGGGCATGCCCGTACTATATATAAGCTAGGACGTGCCCGTACGTGGGTGCCCGTTCCTTGCCAAAAAAAAAAAAAAAAAAAAAATTTGTGTAGGGGTGTGTGTGTGTAAACATCCTAGGGCGTGCCCGTACGTGGGTGCAAAAAAACATGCGTGCAAACAACAACAAAAAAAAAACTTTGAAACCACGTGGCAGTAACGACCACAGAACCCCCCCCCCCTCTATTTACATGAATGGTTTGGTCCATTCGCAACGACCACAGAACCCCCCCCTCTATTTACATGCAATGGTTTGGTCCATTCGCAACGCCAAAGCGAACGGCGAACGGCTAAATCGCCATAGCTCGGTAAGTACTTGTCCGATTAATTTCAAACCTTGAAAAGGCACATCCTCGGGTCCCCAGCAATATACCTGGCAAGTTTAAAGTATATCGGACCCGTGGTTGTCGAGAAACAGCGGTCACAGACAAACATACAAACACACACACACATACACATACACACATACACACAGAGATTAATGGAATTATAGATAGACTAGGGCATGCCCGTACTATATATAAGCTAGGACGTGCCCGTACGTGGGTGCCCGTTCCTTGCCAAAAAAAAAAAAAAAAAAAAAATTTGTGTAGGGGTGTGTGTGTGTGTAAACATCCTAGGGCGTGCCCGTACGTGGGTGCAAAAAAACATGCGTGCAAACAACAAAAAAAAAACTTTGAAACCACGTGGCAGTAACGACCACAGAACCCCCCCCCCCTCTATTTACATGAATGGTTTGGTCCATTCGCAACGACCACAGAACCCCCCCCCCTCTATTTACATGCAATGGTTTGGTCCATTCGCAACGCCAAAGCGAACGGCGAACGGCTAAATCGCCATAGCTCGGTAAGTACTTGTCCGATTAATTTCAAACCTTGAAAAGGCACATCCTCGGGTCCCCAGCAATATACCTGGCAAGTTTAAAGTATATCGGACCCGTGGTTGTCGAGAAACAGCGGTCACAGACAAACACACACACACACAGACACACACACACACAGAGATTAGTGGAATTATAGATAGATAATACCTGACAAAAATGACGGGTTGGAACAGTTTTTGAAGGTACAGCCACGTGAACATGCCAAAGTCTGAAGTCTGGGCCTCGTGTCAGGTGTGCTAATATCATTTTTATTTGTTAGACATCCTCCAGACGTAAATGAACACTCGGTTTACTCTGCGCGCATTGCACATCACGTGCAGCACATTTCACCTCCCTGTGCCTTGTATTTACTGTGATTTAAAAAAATACCGCTTCTGTACACCGACCTTGAGGCTCAGTTTGCAAGCCACCGTCTACAATTCCAATGTAATGAGGCATAATTACTCTTCTTTTGGGTCTTTGGAGTCCTTTGGGTCTTTTGTGTTCTGGGTAATTCGGGTCCTTGGGGCATTTTGGGTCTTCAGTGTCTTTTGAGTCATTCGAGTATTTTGGGTCCTCGATCTGGATCTTTGGGGTATTTAAGAGTCTCCGGGGTATTTTGTGTCTTCGGGGTAATTTGGGGTCCTCAGGGTCTTTTGGATTGTTGAGGTCTTTAAGGGTCTTTTGGGTCTTCAGGGTATTTAAGGGTGTTATGGGTCTTTGGGATATTTAAGGGTCATTGGGGTATTTTGGGCCATCGGGGTGTTTATGAGTTTTCAGGGTCTTTAGAGTCTTCATGGTCTTTTGGATCTTTAGAGTATTTTGGGTCTTTAAGTCTTCAGGGTATTTTGGGTGTTTGGGGCCCATTGGGTCTTCAGCGTCTTTTGGAGTCCTTGGGGTCTTCTGTGTCCTTGGGGTATTTTGGGTCCTCTGGATAATTTGGGTCCTCGGGATCGTTTGGGTCTTTTGGATCCTCGGGGTCTTCAGGGTCTTTTGTGTCTTCCGGGCATTTTGGGTGTTTGGGGTCCATTGGGTCTTCAAGGTGCTTTCAGTCTTATGGGTCTTTGGGGTCCTCCAGGTATTTTTGGTCTTTAACAGTCTTCAGGGTGTTTCGGGTGCTCGGGGGTATTTTGGATCTTTGTGATTCATTGTGTGTTCAGGGTCTTTTCAGTCTTTTGGGTATTTTGGGTCTTCTGGGCCCTTGGGGTCTTCCTGGTCTTTTGTGTCATTGGGGTCATTGGGGTCTTTTTGGTCCTCAGTCCTTTAGGTCTTTCAACCGGTTGACACACAGTCGTGTTCAAAGATTGCCTCTTAACCCCCCCCCCCCCCTCAAATCCCTCCGAAAGCACTACTCCAAGCCCTTAAAATACACACATACACACACACACTGTTTTATATGGTAGATTATAAACATGTGGAAAAGAGAATTGGTCCGAAGAGAAGTTATTT
Source organism: Myxine glutinosa (assembly GCF_964187855.1). Classification (NCBI taxonomy): domain Eukaryota; kingdom Metazoa; phylum Chordata; class Myxini; order Myxiniformes; family Myxinidae; genus Myxine; species Myxine glutinosa. Next base: position 102,436,052 of record NC_136270.1, read on the forward strand.
ACTGGTCGTCAAATTTTGTCTGAACACAGCTATAGCTGGATCTAATGTCCTCTTTCTATGCTTGGTGTGTGTGTTGCATGTCAATTGTTGGGCCTTTGAATGTTTGTTCTATCAAGTGATTTCAGGCCCATCGGAGGCCTTCTCCATCATATGGCTGATTTGAGGCCTATGGAAGAGATTCACACGCTCATTAGAAGACATGATTGTACTTTAACAGGAATTAAAAGGACAATAGAAGACGAGGGACAAATCAACGTCGTATTTCAGATTTGAAACTGGGTCAAGATGTCAATAGAGGTGGCCATATGTGAATACCAAATAAGCCGTACCTTTCCAATTCAGATTTTGTCCATTTTAACGTAGATCTCGTGGGACGATCATTGTAAAAACCCCTGCATGGTGATTTTAGAAGGAAACAATCACACATTTTCGATTGCTCTCCAATATCGTGCCTCGGTCATCCAGTTCCCGATGAATTGGATTAGAATGCTGGGGGTAGTTTGATGATGTCAAAGTTGGCAGGATAGCCTCGAGGTGCACACACTGGCTTCTGAGCTGCCTAGCCTGGGTTCGAATCCTGATCCAGCTATAACACGGATGCCGATCCCGGTGTTTCACAGACTGGGTGAATCATCGATGTGTGTGGTCCCTCCGATGGACGTTAAAACTGGACATCCCGTCTGCCGGCATTAGTTGGTAGACATTGAAGATCGCACAGTGTCCTTCATGAAGAGTAGGTGAGATATCACCGGCACCATGACCAAATTATAAATCCCTGCCCTGACTCTACCATTGGGAAGGCAATGGCAAACCAGCCAGTGGACTTGCCGTAAGCCTGCTTTGGCAACATTGAACCTCCCTTTGAGCAAAACACCAGAAGGAAAGAAAGAACTTTGATGTCAAATCGAATTTTCCATGACGTTGGTCCTGCAGGAGCCTTTAACACTCCCACCATGTATTTGCTTCCCATCTCTAGATCTAAGATGTGCGATTCCTCCAGTGTAAAACATACTTGTGCCAACACACCAGCGTTCAATACTTCATGATTTATATATGGAACAACTGCTTCCCACTCCTCCTTCTCTCTTACTCTTTCCACCTTTTCTTCCTACCTCGTGTATCCCTGTACTGTGATATGGCTAACAAATTATCCCACTCCCTCCTTCCCACCCTTTTACTTTTGAATTAAAAGGTTATGTTATTTTTCATCAAACTTACACTTTTCCAATCATAGCTTACTCTCCCCACTTCCCTACAATCGTCCACTCGACTTGATATTGCCTCTCATGGTTTCACACATGGCCAGATCTGTGTTATTAAATGAGGATTTACCTTCAGATATTTGCACAAAGCCTGCAACGAGCGTGTGTCCACTCTCAGGAGAGCCAGAAAACAACATCTGTTCGACCTCAAGATTGAACTTTCAAACGTGGCTCCGTCCTCTAAAATCTGGTGGTGCATTAAGTCTGTCTCTGGTGTATTCTCCCCTTTCATTTCCTCCCTCTGTTCAAATTATACCACAGCCACCTCCACTTGTGAAAATGCTGAATGTCTCAATGATGTGTTCGCTTCCGTATCTTCTGTCCCAACCCCTTGCTTGCTCCCTGTACCCACCATACCCAGTCATACCCAACTGCTCCGACATTCTGTGTCTTTTGCTGCTGAGAACGCGGAGAGGTTGTTGGCAATGCTCAACCGATTCTGCAACTGGACCGGACGGCATCAGCTCACGTGTCCGAATAACCCGCTCTGCTGCTCCAGCACGTCCTCTTTCTGCTCTTTCACCCAATAATTTGCCTAAACCTGAAGGTGACCTTCCATCTGCTTGGAAATCCATCATCACCTGATTACATAAAATGGTGCAAAAACCGATCCACTTACAAACAGACCTGTTAGCGTATTTCCAATCATTAGCAAGGCCATTGTCACAGTTGATATGAAATCCTCCATTTCTCCAAATGCCTCAGCTCAGCTCATCCATTCTGATTCATAGCAGGTCACATTCGGACTCTACCTTGCATGTATTGCTTCTACTCTCCAAACAATGGATGGAGGCCCTCAATGTCAGCAGGAGATCAGGGCCGTATCTCTGGACATATCTCCAGCTTTTGATACAGTGTCTGGCATCCTGCCTTGATCGCCAAACTCTCTGCCTATGGAATCCAAACCCAACTCTACACTGTGTGACTCAACAGAATCCTTTCATCTCCTCTCCCTGTTAAGGCTGGAGTACCCCTAAGACTGTTCTGGATCTCGTGCTATTCCTGATATTAATCAACGATCTCTCTGACTCTCTGGAAAATCCTCTATCTATTTGCTAATGATTTCACCCTCTGCCGTGACATCCCTCATCCTTCAGACAGGCAGGCTGCAGCCTCTTCCCTCTCTTCAGACCTTGATAAACATCACAAGTTGGTCAAACACTTGGAATAAGTCTTTCAATCCGAACAAATCTCAGTCTCACTATCTGTCTGAAAGGACCATATAATATATATGGCAAACCCTCACATCTCCTCTTAACAATCCTCTTCAGGAAGTTCAGTCATTCAGACTCCTCCATCCCAGTATCAGTCGAACTCCTTCTTGAGCTTACATATTCTGTAATTGGTAATCACCGCTATCAGTTTTAAAACGATGTTCAAAGTTCTGTTAACATCAGATGGAGGAAGTACAATATAAACTTATCTCCGAAAATATATCAGGTGCTTAGCCTGTTCATCAGAGGTACGTTCAGTTACCAAGCAGCTCGTCAGTGCTCGTCAAGCCATCCGTTCCTTAACAACGGTTTTGAATGGGGTGCTTGCTTGAGTGCGTAAGCCACTTGGTGAGCACTCCACAAGAAACTTAGTAACTGAACACACACCAGGTAACACAAAGGTAACAGTAATCTGGGAAACTACAGCACCATAAGATAGTTCAGAGAGAAATCTCTCATTTTTAAGCTCACCTGAGTTGAAGAGGTGAAGGTTGATGGAGTTTCTTTTGTGCATATAAATTGACTGATCACAACCAATTTATAAGCAGGGACAATGTGGATTGGTCACCGCAGTTAAAAATCGGCAACGCACAAAATATCTTCATGGGCTTCAGTCTTTGCTGAAGTTTCATGTAGTTCATGGTTTGGCGTGAAATATTTAATTGTCTCCAAGCTAAATGGGAAATGATGAGTTTGACCGAGAGTTGATGTCGCCAGTAGGCAGCACCATGTGTGACCTCCGTGAAACTCATGGATAACCCTCCCCGATCCATTATTATTATTATTTATTTATATATATATGTATAATATATAAATTTCAAAACACAACTGATCACAAGTGTGCCTCACTGGGTCTTCGGTCGAAGTCCTCAGCATCATCCCGTTGTAGCCCTTTAACCTCGATAGTCAGCTAAGGTGGGCCAGCAGGGGCACACACAACTCCACATGCAGCAACTACACTTGGATGCGTATATACCCCCACCCTCAGTCAGCGAGAACACAAACGACAACAAAACAACAGCTTCCACTCCCAGAATCAACAGCACACTGAAAAAAATAAATAGTGGAGAACCCACCCTCATAACCTTCAACAATCAAAAATAACACACACACACACACACACACACACACACACACACACACACACACACACACACACACACACACACACACACACACACACACACACACACACACACACACACACACACACACACACACAACCAACTAGCCTCATAAACACTGCTCAAAACAACAACCATAAACGCCTTCATTTCTTTCTTTTTTATTTACAAGTTCGAGGCTCGTGTAAGAGCTTACATTAATCACAAAAGGACAACTGACACATAAACATAAGATAAAGGGAGTGGGAGACAAGATGGGGAGAGAGAGGGAAGCACACAAGTACAACAGTAGAGAACAGGGACATCGGGAGATCTGTGGGAGGGAGAGGGCTTTGGCGGAGGAGGCACGGGAAGGGGGGGGGGGGGGTGGGAGAGGTAAAAAACACATTGACATTGCTCGGACTTCCAGTACAGAAGTCGGAATTTCAAAAAGGTGGATCTGGGGTGAATTAGCGAGGGTAGAAAAGATCAAGGTTTTGGATGGGGGAAGATAAGAGATGGTGGTGAACAGCTGTTTTAAAGACCTGGAGGGAGGAGTGGGATTGAAAAGAGTGAGGGAGTTTGTTCCAGAGGCGGGAGAAAAGAGGAATTAAAGAGTGAAGGTGAATAGAGTCTTGATTTTGGCCGTTTAACCATAAGAGGGTTGCTGGCAGATCTTGTGCATCCTGTACGAATATTTGGGGGGCAGAGCACAGAGAGAGCTGGGGGAGCAAGGCCGGAGAGGAGTCGGTAGAAGACAGAAAGACCACCAACCTGCCTGCGATGAGTGAGTGAAAGGCCCTCGGAGTTAGCTTCATCGCGGGACATTCCAATGATTCTGAAAGCTTTGGTTTCAACAGTGTGAAGCTGAGCTAGTCGGTTGTCCAGATGGTCTTTTCAGAGAGACAAAGTGAGAGTGTGAGATTTGCCAGGATTGAAAGACATGTTCTACTTGTTTGACCAGTTTGTGATGTTATCCAGGTCTGCAGAGAGTGAAGAGGCTGCTGCCTGCCGATCTGAGGGTTGAGATATGGAGCGGCAGAGAGTGGAGTCATCAGCAAAGAGATAGAGGATTTTCTAGAGAGTCGGAGAGATCATTAATGAAGATCAGAAAAAAGCACAGGGCCCAGAACACTGCTTTGGGGAACTCCAGCCTGAACAGGAAGGGGAGATGAGAGAATTCCATTCAGGGCCACACGTTGACTATGACCAGAGAGGAAGTCCGTAAGCCATGCGTGGAGATTTCCATGAATACCATAGGAGGAGAGTTTGGTGAGCAGATATGTCAGATATGTCAAGGGACACAGCTCTGCTTTCCTGTTTGGCATTGAGTACCTCCAGCCATTGTTGAGACAGCAGAAGCAGCATGTCCAGAGCAGAGTGACCTGGTCTGAATCCAAATTGATGATCCGAGATCAAGTAATTGGAGAAGTCGAAGGATTTAATTTCAGAAGCGATGATGGATTCCATGACCTTGCTGATTATTTGGAGCAGGCTGATTGGTCTGTAGTTGCAAGGATCTGTTTTAGCATCTTTTTGTGTAAAGTGGTAATGTTGGCTGATTTCAAAGCAGATGGCAGATGACCTTGAGCAAAAGAGAGGGTGAAGAGAACAGAGAGAGGGTGAGATAGAGTGGCAGTGCAGGATTTTAAGACCCATGGGCTGATGCCGTCTGGTCCAGTTGCAGAATCAGAGTCGAGGTTTGACAGAACCTTCTCCACCTTGTCAGGAGAGAAGGACACAGAGTCCAGGAGCAGTTGGGTTCGACTGGGTAAGGTGGGAACAGAGAGAGATGGGTTTGGGACACAAGATTTTGAGGCAAACAAAGAGTCGAGGCATTCGGATTTGTCACATGCGGTGTGTGACACCTGTGTGAAATGGTGGCCAGTCAGCCTGTGTGAAATGCCAGACTAGTCGACGCTGAGGAGGCTCTCTGAGAATGGCCTGAGAGATGTCCACTTTAACAAGCACATGATCAGATGAAGCAATTGGAGCAGAAGAAGAACAGCAGACATTTGCAGGGAAGTTTGTCATAACCACGTCTAGAAGAGAATATGCTCCGTTGACTGAGATCCGGGTCGGGAAATTGACAGATTGTGTCAGTCCCAGTTGGTCACAGAAGTCCTTTGCTGAAGAGCCATGGCTGGTTAGAGAGGTACCCACACCCAGCCAGCTGGCATGATGGCAGTTGAAGTCACCACATATGAGGAAGAGAGAGAGAGAGTTGGGATGAGTGGATAGAGGTTGGTCCATGTTGTCAGAAAGTGAGATGTTGATGGAGTCATCACTGTTTGGAGGTCGGTACAGAACACATATGAAGAAAAGGTGGGAGTGAAGGGGAACCCGTAGCCAGAGGTACTCCTGGGTGTGGGGTGGAGAGAGGGCAGTGCAAGGAGAGTGAGGAAGAGAGTTTTAGATAAAGATAGGAACCCCACCACCAGGACGAGTCTCAGTTCTATCATACCGGAGCAGGGAGTAACCAGGAAAAGATATTAGGATTCAGAGACATCTTGAAGGAGGAAAGTTTCTGTTAAGCAGATTAAGTCTGGTTTGTGAGAAGCAACCTGTATGGAGAGATCAATCAGGTTTGAGCGAAGGCCCCAGATGTTTGAGGTCCACACCGTTAAGGAAGAGGGAGGGGGAGGGGGAGCATCGGTTACAGGACAGGGGAGGGGTAGGGTAAGATGAGGGGTGAGAGGAGGAGGTAGCGAGAGCGGTTGCTGGTGTGTCAGAGATTGCAGAAGAGCTTGGAGAAAGGGAAGAATGAGGAGGCCAAAAGGTTTGATGGTGATGGGATGAGGCACAGTGAGGTGTTGTTTGAGGAGGGGGGGGGGGCAGAGCAAAGTATAAGGTTGGTGCAAGTATGAGAGGAAGGGAGAGAAAGTGGGGTGGTGGATGTTGTGCACTATCAAGCAGTTTATTTTGCATTAAAGTATCTGTTTTCGACATTCGTTTCGTTATTGAGCATACGTAGCTAAGGAATTAGCTGGAAGGTCTTTATAGGACAAGCATGGTCATGCGGACACCAAGGGTGTGTAGGACAAGCATGGTCATGCGGACACCAAGGGTGTGTAGGACAAGCATGGTCATGCGGACACCAAGGGTATGTAGGACAAGCATGGTCATGCGGACACCAAGGGTGTGTTCAGTTACCAAGCTTCTTGTCGGGCGCTTGCCAAGTGGTTTAAACACTCCGTTCGAAACCGTTCATACGGACCAGCTGGTTTGGCAAGGACGAGCTACCTGCTTGGCAACAGAACACTTCAAATATGAAGATAGTGTACCACGGGTATTTCACATATTAGACAAGTCACATTGCGATTCGGACAAGTGGAAATTTATCCCTCACTTGCACAAGTAACAACCACGCTTAAGAGCTACCAGTTAGCTGTTATTAAATTTCTTAAAGCAATCAGAGCTTCAGACATGTCATGGAGGTTGAAGGTAGTAAAATTAATAAATAAAGGCAAAGACCAAGATGTTAAATATTCAGTGGGGGGTGGGAGTGGGATGGTGTTTTATCTTTACTCCTCCGATGAACCTAACCCGAGACCCCAGTTGTTAGTCATTGCATTAGTGAAAGGTAAACTAAACATAGACCAACTTCGAAGCAAAATCTACCAATTGGTGGAAGTGAGACATTTCTTGTTATTTGTTTTATCCATTTATTTTTTGTGAGATTGCCTGTGATTAACACTGTATCGAATACAAGGTCGAGAATCAAAATCCAAGTTTTTGATTTTGAAATACTTAATCGCTGGTTACTTCATCTTGGCAGGATATAGATGTATGTGTGCACTTTGAGCTGTCGAGCTTGGGTTGGAATCTCCTCCCAGCTATAAAATGCCATCCTGGTGTTTTACATAGAGGGCGATACACCGATTTGTGCGCCGTCCGTCGGAAGGATTCCAGTGTCCATCAAGAGCGGGAGGGGGGTTTTGCCTCCTTCAGTAGAACATCAGGTCTGGCCAGTCAATATGTAAAAGACTTCGGCCAAAAACGTTCCCCGGCCGACTCTTCAACAAGGTGGGAATAAATGGGGCCAATCAAAAAAAACAGTCGTAGTAATAGTAGTTATTCATGGTAGAAAGTACTTGTAGTCATAGTAGTATTAGAAGTAGTAGTGTATACATACTTGTCATAGTAGCAGTACGTACTTGTAGTCAAAGTAGTAGGAGTAGTCATAGTAGTAGTAGTAGTAGTCATAGTAGTAGTAGTAGTCATAGTAGTAGTAGTAGTGGTACTCAAAGTAGTGGTAGTAGTCAAAGTAGTAGTAGTCATAGTAGTAGTAGTAGTCATAGTAGTAGTAGTAGTGGTACTCAAAGTAGTAGTAGTAGTCATAGTAGTAGTAGTAGTCATAGTAGTAGTAGTAGTCATAGTAGTAGTAGTCATAGTCATAGTAGTCGTATTCATAGTAGTAGTAGTCATAGTCATAGTAGTAGTAGTAGTAGTAGTCATACAAGTAGTAGTAGTAATAGTTGTAGTCGTAGTCATAGTAGTCGTAGTCATAGTGGTAGTAGTCATAGTGGTAGTAGTCGTAGTCATAGTAGTAGTAGTCATAGTAGTAGTAGTAGTAGTAGTAGTAGTAGTCATACTAGTAGTAGTAGTAGTCATACTAGTAGTAGTAGTAATAGTTGTGGTAGTCGTAGTCATAGTAGTAGTAGTCGTCATAGTGGTAGTAGTTGTAGTCATAGTAGTAGTAATAGTAGTAGTCGTAGTAGTCATAGTAGTAGTAGTCGTAGCCATACTAGTAGTAGTAATAGTTGTGGTAGTCGTAGTCATAGTAGTAGTAGTCGTAGTCATAGTGGTAGTAGTTGTAGTCATAGTAGTAGTAATAGTAGTAGTCATAGTAGTAGTAATAGTAGTAGTAATAGTAGTCGTCATAGTAGTAGTAGTCGTCGTAGTAGTAGTAGTAGTCATAGTAGTAGTGGTAGTAGTAATAGTCAGAGTAGTAGTGGTCGTAGTAATAGTCAGAGTAGTAGTGGTAGTAGTAATAGTAGTAGTGGTAGTAGTAATAGTCAGAGTAGTAGTAGTAGTAGTAATAGTAGTAGTCATACTAGTCATAGTAGTAGTACTGGTCACAGTAGTAGTCGTAGTCATAGTAGTAGTAGTCGTAGTCATAGTAGTAGTAGTCGTAGTCATAGTAGTAGTCGTTGTAGTAATAGTAGTCATAGTAGTAGTAGTCGTAGTCATAGTAGTCGTAGTAGTAGTCATAGTAGTAGTAATAGAGTAGTAGTAGTAGTAATAGTCGTAGTGGTAGTAGTAGTAGTCATACTAGTCATAGCAGTAGTAGTAGTCGTAGTCATAGTAGTAGTAGTAGTAGTCATAGTAGTCGTAGTAGTAGTAGTAGTAGTAGTCATCGTAGTAGTAGTAGTGGTAGTAGTAATAGTCATTGTAGTAGTAGTAATAGTAGTGGTAGTAGTAGTAGTCATACTAGTCGTAGTAGTAGTCATAGTAGTAGTAGTCATAGTAGTGGTAGTAGTAGTAGTCATACTAGTCGTAGTAGTAGTAGTCATAGTAGTAGTAGTCATAGTAGTCGTATTAGTATTAGTAGTAAGTACTTGGAGTCATCGTAGTAGTATTAGTAGTAAGTACTTGTAGTCATAGTAATAGTAGTCGTGAGGAAACGACATTTCTTTTTCGGTCAAGAATAGTCATTGTGATATGATTTGTCGTCATCGTTACATATCCCCTTAAAGTACACTCATTTATCACCTTAAATGTAGAGGGATTTGTGCATACAAAGCCAAATTGCTTTCGGTTTTATTCGATTGCAAAGTCGATCATATTCCAAACCTTCAAGTATTTTATTGTGAACAATGCATGAAAATAAAAACAATAAGCCATTCGGCTTCCCATAAACAGAAGTTCAATAAAAAATCTCTTGCGAGATCTCAAACAAATTGATAGTTGACGGAGACCAGGAGCGTTTGTCCAACAAGTCTAAAAGATATGGAGGACGTGCACACTAGTACTCAAAGTTGTTATGAACCTTGACAGTGATGTTTAGAGTTTAAATCCATGTTAATGACTAATGTTCTTTTCACATCAAATCAGATCGTTAAAAGTTAATTAATTTGATTTCTCCAGATACAAAGTTTGTACCAATTTTGTATGTGAACAAAATTCTTGTTTGATAAAAAAATGTTTCTCTGGAGAGTCATTCTTCTCCGCAAAACATATTCACACCTCTCATTGCTCAACCCAACACCCAAACCAAGGAAAAACAAACAAAAAAATCTTTCACAACAGATTGTAGAAGAAGAGAACAAACAAATTTAGAAATTAAAAAATAATCATTTCCAAAAACCTATGATAAAGAACAAAAAAATAAATCACCTGCAGTCAGCACTTGCTTCTCCATTCCAACACCTGACATTTTGGTCCAACACCAAATCGTTTGGCCCGAAAGAGGCAGTGGTCCTCGCAGATTCGTCACAGCACAAAGCCACGTGGAACCATGAGCTCTGCTTACAGAACCTTCGGCAATAATTGTAATCACGAAAACCGTCGCGGGTAAAACAATGTTACGTAAGGCACACAGAAAAAGAGAGTGCGGCAATTCACAAAATAAAGGGCAAATAGTTAAACAAAATCGGTCGGAAACAATCTTTAAAAAATATTCCATAGTCGAATCGGGAAGAAACAAAAAAATAATTAAGAAGAAAAATCAAGTTTTATTTTTCACAAAGTTGACGATGACGGGATAGTGAGGGGACTTCGTAGCTTTGTGTGACGAAGACTTCGACGTAGAGTACGAGCAGCTCCACGTACGATACTTCTATAAAATCCTGAGGCAGTCAATGTGGGACCGACAACGATTTCTTCCCGGAGCCATGAGCCCCATGTGGAAAGAAAAAGAAGTCCTCCACAGCCCCTTCCAAAACCCATGAGGCCTCACTTAAATCCAAAACCACAAACATCAAGTCCCCGTTCCCCAAACTGCTTGGTGGGAATGTGGTGGATGATAAGACCGTTCACAGCACTTGTTTGCAACTCCAAGAGCGAGGAGTGATCAGGTCCAGAAATGTGTGCTGCGGAGGTGTTAAAGAGGTGGGAGGGAAGGAGAAGGGGCGAAAGGGCCATGGAAAGAGGTGGAATGAATAAAACGGAACCGAGGACACCAGGTGTCCAATTAACCTTTTCAAAGGTAGGGGCTTACACCCACAGCAGACGCCCAGCAGAGAGAAAGCTCTGGCTGTGCTTTAAAGTCCAGTTGAAACTGGCAGGAAGCAATGCGCCATGATGCCATGACGGGGTGGAAGCTCGAATACAAATCCTTGCGTGGTTAAAGATTCAACCCATCAGCATGTTCGTTACATGCATCGGGAGCTTGAAACAAATAGGGCTGCAGATTGAGCATGAAAATGAGGGTGAAGTGGCAACTAGCTTCCTACCAGCTAATTTTGATGTTTTTATAAAGTATGGGCCCTGACTACTTCACACACCAAAAATACCCAGAATCCCCTTGGGGGAACATGTTCAAGTGACGTCATCAAGATGGCCTCCATATTTATTTATTGTTTTTGTATTTTATTTTTACATTGAAGGTCCCTGTGTCCTGCTCTGAAATAAAATGAATTGCATCTGATTTAAATATTCTATTTAATAATATTCAAAAATAATATTATTAATTATATTTAATAATATTTAAAATAATATTTAAAATAACATTTAAATAATAAATTAATTTAAATGCATGCATTGCAAATGCAGGCATGCATGCAATGCATTTAAAGGCATTTAAATTAATTTAATAATTTAATTTAAATATTTAAATCATATTTAAATAATTAATTAATTTAAATGCATGCATTGCAGATGCATGCATGCAATGCATTTAAATTAATTTAATAATTTAATTTAAATATTTAAATAATATTTAAATAATAAATTAATTTAAATGCATGCATTACAGATGCATGCATGCATGCAATGCATTGAAATTAATTTAATTTAAATATTTAAATAATATTTAAATCATAAATTAATTTAAATGCATGCATTGCAGATGCATGCATGCAATGCATTTAAATGCATTTAAATTAATTTAATAATTTAATTTAAATATTTAAATAATATTTAAATAATAAATTAATTTAAATGCATGCATTGCAGATGCATGCAATGCATTTAAATGCATTTAAATTAATTTAATAATTTAATTTAAATATTTAAATAATATTTAAATTAAACGCAGCTGATGCATTAAGATCAATTTCTTGGGTATTAGGGTATTCAGTTGTTGGTTGTAATTTTTCTATGTCTCTGTGAATAATACTAACTACACGGTGAAGTATTTGGGAATCATTTTTATAATCAGAACCATTGTTGTAAGCACATTCTCACGAACTTCTGCTGGCTTCATATTCGCTGCTGGAAGTTTTATTCCTTTCTTTTTATTCTCTGGTTCTCCACAAATGAAACAGTGTTCATCCCAGGAAAAGGCTGATGTTTTTTCTCTTGACAGTAAAACTACTATATAAAAGGTTAGGTACCACGTCAGCACCTGAACACAATGCCAAACTTTACAATTTTGGCAGCCATTTTGATGACGTCATTTAAGCATGTTCCCCCAGAGGTATTCTGGGTATTTTTGGTTTGTGAACTTGTCAAGGCCCCTACTTTATAAAAAAAATTACCTAAAGTAGCTGGTAGCAAGCTGGTTGCCGTTCTGCCATTCTTAAAGCACTTTTTGACAATAATCTGCAGCCCTAAAAACACGGCTTTAAAAGGAATCTGCGCATGCACAAAATTCTGGCTAACAAGGTATACGACGTTGGTTTCATAGGCGGTAGATGGCTCACCTTGCGCAAAGGGCACTGCTGCTGGGCGTACCACTCCTGTGAGTACAGGCACACGATGATGCCAAGGCCAATGTACATTTCCGTCCACATGACCACGTTCCAAATGGGACTCGTGCGCTTGTCGTGCATCAAGAAGTTGAAGGCCACTGGAAGCATAACATGTCATGGCAGTTAATAATTTAAGTGACCACGACAAATGAGGATGGAGCTACTCATTATATTTTATAACCACCTTTAGAGGCCATTTTTCCCCGCAAAGCGGGGGTTGGCCTTTTTCGGGAACCGTGGTTGTTGTTGTTTTTTGGTCCCCTTTTTGAAGCAATGTTTTACGGCCGGATGCCCTTCCTGACGCCAACCCTTTTTGCCGCCTTTAACGACAAACAGGGAATTACCAGTGAACTGGTACTCAATTAGCCGACCTCGGAAGGATGGCAGGCTGAGTCAACCCCCCTGGCGTTAATTCAGCGATTGACCGGGATTCGAACCCAGGATCCTAGGATCCTAAGCTGGCACCCTAGCCGCTAGCCCAACACCAGGGTTATACTTTGGTTTAACTTTGGTTTAACTTTGGTTATACTCATTATACTTTGGTTATTGCAAGACTATTCTGGCTCCATGCCACATACAAGTTTATCTATTTTCTGAATACAGTTGTAAATGAGGATGTGATGGGTAGAGAGAGGAGTCCACATCAAACTTTTCTTATGGCAACTTACTCACCTGTGCAGTCTTTGCACCACCTGCTATATTCTTCACAGGCAACTCAAAGGTGATGCATATGGCCAAACAAACCTTTCGTACAATATAGGATCTAGATGCACACATTTATTTGTCATCCCTCATCATTGCACAGAAGCTATGTCCAGGTCTGTTACTTTCGCATCGCAGACAGGTTGGTGGCCTCTGTGCTCTACCACCTCATTTTCGGTCTTGCACCCTCTGCCCTGTCTTGGTTCTATCCCTCGCAGGTTTCTGCAGGGCACACACGGTCTGCCAGTAACCCTCATCTTGTTAAAATCCAGGTTAAAATCCAGGTTCACTGCTAACCTCCACTCATTTGTTCCTCTATTCTCTTACCTGTGGAATCAACTGCCACAGTCTGTTCAGCCCCATTTTCCCCTTCAGCGCTTCAAAACAGCTGTTCATCACTACATCAGGTCATCCCCCATCCGTAGTCATGATCTCTTCTATCCCAAATGACCACATTCCCAAGCACTCCCCTTTTCCAGATTTATTGTGATTTCTCTCCCTCATCCGTTTTTGTGTGTTAGTTGTCGGGTTTTTTTTTTTTTTTTGTATACAAGATCGAGGCTCGTGTAAGAGCTAACATTATTCACAAAAAAACCCATAAAATGAAGGGCATGGAAGAAAAGATGGGGAGAGAAAGGGAAGCACACAAGTACAACAGAAGATAACAGGGACATCGGGAGATCTGTGGGAGGGAGAGGCCTTCGGGGGAGGAGACACGGGAAGGGGGGGGGGGGGGGTGGGTGGGAGAGGTGTAAAACAAATGGACACTGCTAGGACTTCCAGGAAAGAAGTCGGTATTTCAAAAAAGTGGATCTGGGGTGAATTAACAGGGGTAGAAAAGCTCAAGATTTTGTATGGGGGAAGGTAAGAGATGGTGGTGAACAGCTGTTTTGAAGACCTGGAGGGAGCAGTGGGATTGAAGAGAGTGAGGGAGTTTGTTCCAGAGGCGTGAGAAAAGAGGAATGAAGGAGTGAAGGTGAGCAGAGAGTCTTGATTTCGGCAGTTTAGCCATAAGAGGGTTGCTGGCAGATCTTGTGTGACCTGTAGGAATATTTGGGGGACAGAGCACAGACAGGGCTGGGGAGGGGGGGGGGGGCTAGGCTGGAGAGGAGTCGGTAGAAGACGGAAAGTCCACCAACCTGCCTGCGGTGAGTGAGTGAAAGGCCCTCAGAGTTAGCTTCATCGCGGGACATTCCAATTAGGAAATGTAGGAGGGGAGGAGTGAAGGGGGAGTTTGGGGGGGAGAAGGCGTGAGAGGGGAGATTTGAAGCGGCGGGGTTAGGGGGGAGTCCAGGAGGGAAGGGGAGAGTTTGGGGAGGAGGAGGGGTGAGGGGGCGTTTAGGAGGGGAGGGGAGAGTTTGGGGAGGGGGAGGGATCAGGGGGAGTTTATGAGGGGAGGGGAGAGTTTGGGGAGGGGGAGGGATGAGGGGGAGTTTATGAGGGGAGGGGAGAGTTTGGGGAGGATGAGGGATGAGGGGGGGTTTATATGGGGAGGGGCAAGGGGGTGATTTGAATGGGAGGGGGAAGGGGGAAGTTTAGGAGGGGAGGGGTGAGTTTGGATTTTCGAAAGTGTTCGACGATTAATGGAACACGAACATTTATTGCAAAATGAGTTTCTTGTGATTTTCGAGTCAGAGATCCGTTTGAAAACGTTGGAGGAGGGGTGGAATGCAGGTGAGTTTTGGGAATGTAGAAATGAAGAACTGTAATAGATTGAATGTTTGTTTGAATTGAAGATATTTGGTGAGCAAATCAAAGACAACCTTTTAACGAAGAAGAAGAAAAGTGTGTAATAATATTCAACAGAATACAACACTTCAGGGGAAAGTTTAAACATTTTAAAAACGACAACATGAAAACTATCTGGGGAAATTCCCTAAATGAGGGCATGAAAGGTTCCTAAGGGGGGTTAAGGATTCCAGAACAGGTTCAGAAGCAGGAACAGAAGAATAGGAGATTGACAGCCAGGTGAGCAGAGAATGAAGGAACAGGGAGGTGTATAAACAAACATAGGTTAGTTCCTTTTCTGTTTCATCCCCACTTTCCCCTTCCTCTTCTTGCTGTTTCATTCAGATTGTTCAACCCCATGTGTCCTCCCTCCTCCTCCCTTGATATCACTCTCACTTGTACTTGGTGTTTCCATTTTTCCATCTTGCTCCCTTCCACGAGCATCAAACAACCCTGTATAAAAAATTTAAAGATCTAAATACCTGTAAAACTTAATTCAAAAACTAAGATACCCATCCCACCTGATTCATCTCGTATTCACGTTCCAGTTTCCTATCCTTATCTCATCCTGTAGTTGTACCAAAAAAATAAATTATGCCAGCTGGGAAGAATTTCAACAATTGACAGGTACAGAACTTAAAATCAATGCAGGGCCAAAGTTGAGCCGGCACTAAAAATAAAAAGTCCTTCTCCTGTTCATAAACTATCCAACTTTCTTAGATGCAACCATAACTATTTTACAACCCAAATATGAACTATACGGAGCATTCAACAACGCAGATCCTTGCCGACGCGGGAAGGAACGACCTATACTAAAGTAGATCTGCCAGTGGACTCACACATGCACAAGCACACAAGTTTTGAAAGCACAACAGCAAGAAGACTTTTAGCTGGACCGATGAAGATGGGAAGAGGTAGAGCACGCGGGGTGGGATGGGAGGAAGTGAAAAGAGGGCATAAAGTTCAGATTCAAAAATTAAACTTTGGAAAAGGCAGAGTAAAAGTGACAAACTGCTTTAAAATATGATGTACAAGGATAAATCAGTGATCAGGCAGGCTACACAAACACATGTCCGCAATCCAATTGCACATGCAAGACCATGGGTCTCCCAATCCGCATATTGCAGTCATGTGATGCCTCTCCTAGTCCGCTTGGAGTATATTGTACCTAACACCGAGTGCCCGGTGCCTGCACAATCCCAGATTAAGACTACTTTGTGGTCGAAACGCCAGACCTGAGCCTTGGCTGCTCAGTAGCTGCACGTAGTTGGTGGTAACCTAATTTATTAACCAGTTTAGTTGCAATTTCCCTCTGCACACACTCAAATCCTCCACAAGCTGTTACCGCACTGTACACGACACACACAGAGACTACCTTGAGTCTCGCTTGCTGATCTGTACACCGACCACTAGTTTATGCAGAGTTGAGTGCTGTACTAAAGATAAGATGAGGTGTAAAATGTCAAGGTTGAATGGCAAAACAAGGAAAGCAAAGGCTTTGCTTGCTCGACCACTGTTACTTGTTCAAGTTACTTCCTACTTTGGATGGTAGTTTAATAAAGGAATTTATTTGTTAAAGTCGAGCGAGCGGTATTACACGAGCCTTGCTAATTGAGCTTAAAACGTTGGCCTAACATTCAGTCAACCCAGGACGTCTAAAACCACAGCCAGGTGATCGGAGGGCATGGCAGCCATGCTTGGACATGGTTTCACTGTGCCCTCCTGAAGGGCATGGCTTAGCTCTCCAAAGGTCTGGCAAACATCTCGACACCACCGCCCACGTAACAGTTCCACATTTACTGCTCAACATTAAGTTGACTTTCGTCATAATTGTTTTTCCAAAAGAACGTTTTTGACTACCAATTTAAATATGTTCTGCTCAGAGTTGTGTTGTTGTTGTTGTTGTTGTTGTTGTATACTTTCACATAACTGAAACCGCACAAGTGTTCTGTGATAAAATCGCCCAAGTTTTCCAATTTTCACGGAGCAGGTTATCATAATATCCGTCGCAGAATGCTCATTACTCAGGTCGCGAATGTCTTCAGTGAAACTCACCAATATAATCCATGAAAAGTAGAAACTTCTCTGAACATGGGCCACCATATTTGTTTTGCCCCCTCTGAGCACTTATTTCCAATTGTACGAACATAGATCATGGCGACCCACTAATTATGTACTTTGTTTTCCTCGCCTTGATGGTTGTCACCGCCCAAGACCATTTCTCCAGCATCGTCGCTAACATCAGCCCAGAGGACCCGCTCGGGCCATGCATTCTCTCTTGGGTAATGATGACGAATCGCAACGAAGAATGTCATGAAACGCTCAACGAGATAGAGGGTTGGAGGGAACAAAAACAACAATAAGGAAAATCCTGTGCGATTTTTAATGAGCGAAGGTGCAACAGCCTCCACAATACCGAAGTTTCGGTATTGCCCCCGTTCTGAAAATCTGAATGCTCTTTGTGCCGTGGCACTTTCTCAATACCACATAAAAATGGTATCTACAACAAATACGTGGAGGCACTTGATGCCAAATGAAAGAGAGCGGTGACAAGACGCGCCGAGAGCATGCTCGGATGCTCGGCGTCGCTTCCACCTGGGAATGGTCTCGGGCCTGACACCTGCCACCAAAATGAAGCGATTGTACTTGCAACGTTCCATTATCGGACAGTGATGGAATTAAACGAACGAGACATTAGATTAATTTGACTCGAGGGATTACAGTCACATGAGAAGGGGCAGCAGTGAATCAAAAGGCGGAGGAGGGTGGGAAAATGGTAAACATCTCATCGCCTCCTTTGTTTCGCCATCCGTCTTTGTATGTGCCAAATCCTGACGTGGTAAACGGCAGGTCAGTGCGGGCAGACACAAAAATACTGGATAAGCCAATAAAGCTTTCCTCCATCTTGTGACACGAGCAAAGATTAGGAAAATGCAGGACACCGACCAAAAAGGAGCACGGGACCTGAATAGGGCAAGTGTTTTACACCAACGCATCAAATATTACTTTCAGGATATCGACAGACCTTGACTTGCGGGAATAAAAAGCCGTGGGTTCTGGGTTCCTCACTTACAGTTGTCCTCTAATCCTAACAAAAAAAAAAAAAACCCACAAGTCCTCTCCCATGTGGCAAACTCACAAGACTATTTAATTGGTTTGCCTTCCAAACTGGACAGAATCTTGTGCCCTTTGAAACATCTGATCCCTCAAAGGCAAATAAGTGCCAGAAGCCTAATTTTAGAGGAAGTGAAAGAGAATGTGACAGTAGAGACATTCTTGGTGAGCATGAAAAATAAAAATGGATGGTTCAAGGGTCTGCCATCAGCTGCAAAGCTCGGCACAATAATGTTTGTGGATCGGTGATGGTTTAGTTAATGTGGAAATTCCTAAATGTGAGAGACCCAAAAATTCAATATACCAGCGACTTGTTCTGCAACGAACCGATATGAGGAATATGTAGACAACGGCTAAAGATGCAGTCTCGGGGTGATGTTGCCGAATAATAAGGCTCACCATTGCATGGAAAATGAAACCAATATTACTTGAGCAAGGATCCGTTGCGAAGTTTTTCATCATCCCGCCATGTCCAGACATGTTAGGTTGTGATTCTCATCTTTGAACGGCTCAGAGAACATCTGGGTGGCATTACATTTACGATTAATGAAGGATTCAAAGCAGGTGTCCCAAAATGGTGGCGTACCTCGTGTCATTTAGCCAATTCAAAGATCAACCAATGGCAAGCATCAGCCAAAGTGGGGCATTAAATGGTCTTCATTGGATCATTAAAACATCACAGACAACGAATGAGGTTGCATTATGTGACTGAATGTACCTCCGACACAGATGCAAAACAAAAAAGAATCACAAAGCTGTGTAGCGAGGTCTTTACACGAAGAGTCTAGCTCTTTACCGAGACTAGTGGAGGCACGGTTAACCCTGCGTTTCTGGCCGAAACATTGAGTCGTTTGATACAACTAGAGGTTGGAGAACTCCTTATGAATAATCTGGATATATATATATATATATATATATATATATATATATATATATATATATATATATATATATATTGTTAAAACACTACAGACGAGGTTCCATGATGTGGTGGAAGACGATGTGTCCATGTGGCAGATGCCACTTGTTGATCACAGATCGTACAGCAATAGCTCTAACGGGACTAAATCTGGTTTCCTCACCAATCACAGTTGAGGATGCATCATTAACCAGCGTAAGACTTCAACGTCACTAAGTGGATGGAACAGCTATGTGTTGCCCTGACGAGCCCCAATAAGGGAGAAATTAAATCGGTAGCTTCGCTTTTCATCTCCTTGGTGACAACATTTGATCTTGGCATATTTGCATTGCAAGAGGTCCTTCTGGGACTCCAGTCATGACGGTATCGTCACGGCATTAGTCCACGCCAGAGAACTTCATTAATTCATTCTCATAGAACATCCGACCGTTAACAATAATGGTGTGATGCCTCCTGGTTGTGATTGGTGTGGTGGAAGACAATGTGGCAGATGGCACTTGTTGGTCCCAGATCGTACAGCAATAGCTGTAATGGGACTCAATCTGGCATCCTCAACAATAACAGTTAGGGGTGCATCATTAGCCAATATATATGTATATACCTCAGCAGAGGTGGATACTTGGAGACCCAGTGGATCTACGTTCCATCTCCTGAGGCCCACCCACGTGTGGGGATAGCAGGCAAAAACAACTTTGATGCACGTACGTACGTACACACACACACACACACACACACACACACACACACACACACACACACACACACACACACACACACACACACACACACACACACACACACACACACACACACTCAAAGGTCGATACATTGAGACCTGGAAGGGCTCCGTTCCACCTTCTGAAACCTGCGTTTGGAGATAACAACCAAAGACACCTTCAACCAAATGACATTCTGTACTCAATTTTAATATAAAATAACCCATATTTAATTTTTGATAATACTACTGCTATAACTACTTCTGTTGATACCCTAATTATTCCCACCTTGTGGGGTAAGCTGAGAAATGTTTTTGGTCCAAGTCTTTGACGAAGCGGTTGGCCAGGCCCGACGTTGGACTGAAAGTGTGTGGAATTTGGCTAGAGTCCTGCTGATCATCATCATTTAGCATGCAGCATGCGGCTGATGGTTTGCTTCACTGCTGTGGATGGTTCGTGTGCAGCCACCCAGCTGCTGGTTGCATCATTTTTCTGTTGCCGCGTCTGCCGCTGATGCAATGCCTCTATAACCAGTTATCTGGTACTCATTTTGCCGACCTCGGAAGGATGACAGGCTGAGTCAACCCCACCTGACGTTAATTCAACGGGATTCGAAATCAGGACCTTAGGATCCCAAGCCCACCGCCCTAACCATTAGGCCAACAGCAGGTGATGCTTCACTGCTGAGTGCACCGCTGATGCAGTGCCCCCTGTAGGTCAGAACAGGAATTTGGATTTCATTCAAGAGGTAAACATCTTCCGCGTACCTTCACGAAAGACAACGTGGTATCATTAATATTCACGACTTGGTAGATGGGGTCTTTTGGCTTAACGTACTTTTGGTAGGTGGCACATACATGCATCACCCTACATACTAAATACCAGGGTGACAGTTTATAGCTTGGTCGAGCCATCCTTAACATCTTTGTCAGTGTGCGCAGCGCTTTCTCTTGCATGCGACATGTCACCAATGTCTGACGAACATTATCAGCATTTGCGAATTCGATTTGATTTGCAAAAGTGCTCATGGACTAGTGTGTTGTTCTCTTTGTGCTGTGTAGTTTGGAAAAGACTGCAAATGTATAATTGAAAAATATTTCCACAATCGTTCATTTTTCTGCTCACAACCACCATGAAATTGGTATTCCATATTCTTAAATCGCAATTTCGTTTGATTCTCAGTAGTATACTTTTATAGGAGTTCAGTAACTAAATTAATTAAGAACTTGATCAAGAAGACAGGGTAAGAACAACATCTGTGCAACTTACAAGCATCTACATAATATTAAAATGGTCTTCCTATCCCAACTGCCCAAGACGTGACGAAGGTGGTCAAATGAAAAGAAAAAAAACAAGTGATGATCAAATTAAAAACTTATTACGAGCAAATTAATTTCACTAATAACCACTCAAGATGGAAGTCACTTACAGCCAAAGCCCAAGAAGAGGCAGAACAAGACGGGGTAAAAGAATCCCAGGCAGATGGTGATGACATACTCGTGCACGACGGCAGACAGCGTAAAAACCGACAGCATTGCTGCAGCACGAAACCGTCCACGGAACAGCTGCAACACATGAGAGTGAGACGACAGGTCAGGTGTGGGAACATGCACGAGAGCAGCGCGTCGCCACGTCCACTCTCCGCCGGTATTCCAGGGGCCCCCATCTGGCCATCCCTCAGGCAGATGACCTCACCATCCTCGTCACCGACCGGTACAGATAAGATAGCAGCATCCAATATGTCATCGAAAGCCTGGATCTTAGTCTTGACCCAGGAGACCCTTAACCCTAGTGGTTCAGATTCCTCATTCAGCACCTTGAGGGCCCCCGTAATGATGATGTCCATAGTCTCCGCAAAGATGACTGGAAGAGGACACCAAGCTCTTCATATATTAATTTGCATCTAAGGCTCAATAAAAAAAATTTTAGGCTCATCAAAACATCTAAGGCTCAATCAAAAACATTTTGCTACCTCGGAGACATGCTGAATGGAGAAGGTGGATCAGACTCGGCAACGGTTGCTCGAGTGAGATGTGCATGGAAGAAGTTTCAGGAACTGAGTGGCATGCTGATGAGGAGGAGAGTGTCGCTGAAGCTGAAGGGAAAGGTGTATGCTGCATGTGTGAGAAGTGTTATGATTTATGGGAGCGAGACATGGGTAATGAACGTAGAGCAGCAACGAAGGCTGGAAAGGGTGGAAATGCGAATAGTTCGATGGATGTGCGGAGTATCGTTGAGAGAGAGGAAGACAAATGATGAATTGCGAAAGATGATGGGAATATTGCCTGTGATTGATGCTGTGAAGAGGAACAGGTTGAGATGGTTTGGTCATGTGTTGAGGAAGGATGAAAGTGACTGGTTGAGAAGAGTGATGGAAATTAATGTAGAAGGAAGTAGAGGACGGGGAAGACCGAGAAAGACTTGGCTAAAGATGGTGGAAGAAGAAATGCGGGCAAGGGGGTTAACAAGGAGAGATGCAGAAAATAGGGCAAAATGGAGAAGATTGTCATGGGGACCGCAAGGCTAACCCCCGCTCTAGCAGGGAAAATGGCCTTAAAATGCATGTTGTTGTTGTTGTTGTTGTTGCTCAATAAAAATGCTTGTACTGCAATGAACAAGCTAGAAGCAATTATATTATAGATAGCAGACCCTCACCCGAACTTGTTTTGTGTGAGTTTGTGTGGTGTTTCGGTGCTGGTGTGTTACATAATGAATAAGACGTAATTAATAGGTTTCAATATGGAGGTAATTAATAGCCGTACTCAGTTCCATTAGTAAGTAATTAATAGACATACTCACGTTCCAAAAGTACGTAATTAATGGACACACATTCCAAAACTACGTGATTAATAGACATGCTCACGTTCCAAAAGTACAAAATTAATAGACATACTCGCATTCCAAAAGTTCATAATTAATAGACATACTCACATTCCAAAAGTAAGTAATTAATAGACAAACTCACATTCCAAAAGTACACAAGTAATAGACATATTCACATTCCAAAAGTACGTAATTAATAGACATCTCACATTCCAAAAGTAAGTAATTAATAGACATACTCACATTACAAAAGTAGGTGATTAATAGACATACCCACATTCCAAAAGTACGGAATTAATAGACAAACTCACATTCCAAAAGCGCATAATTAATAGACATACTCACATTCCAAAAGTACGCAAGTAATAGACATACTCACATTCCAAAAGTACGCAAGTAATATACATACTCACGTTCCAAAAGTACGTGATTAATAGACATACCCACATTCCAAAAGTACGTAATTAATAGACATACTCACATTCCAAAAGTAAGTAATTAATAGACATACTCACATTCCAAAAGCGCATAATTAATAGATGTACTCACATTCCAAAAGTATGTGATTAATAGACATACTCAAGTTCCAAAAGTACGTGATTAATAGACACTCGCATTCCCAAAGGATGTAATTAATGGACACACATTCCAAAACGACGTGATTAATAGACATGCTCACGTTCCAAAAGTACATAATTAATAGACATACTCACATTCCAAAAGTAAGTAATTAATAGACAAACTCACATTCCAAAGTACACAAGTAATAGACATGTTCACATTCCAAAAGTACGTAATTAATAGACATACTCACATTCCAAAAGTACGTGATTAATAGACATACTCATGTTCCAAAAGCGCATAATTAATGGAAATACTCACACGTTCCAAAAGTACATAATTAACAAACATATTCAGCATTCCAAAAGTACGGTATTAATGGACATACTCACATTCCAAAAGTACGTGATTAATAGACATACTCACATTCCAAAAGCGCATAATTAATAGACATACTCACATTCCAAAAGTACGCAAGTAATAGACATACTCACATTCCAAAAGTACGCAAGTAATAGACATACTCACATTCCAAAAGTACGCAAGTAATAGACATACCGTATTTTCCGGTGTATCAACCGCACCCCCGATTTTCGACTTCAAAAAAATTTTTTTTTTTTAAATCAGATTTTCGACCATCCATCTCGTGGTCTTGGTCAGGATAGAAGCGAATGGTTAAGCTTGGTCTTGGTCAGGATAGAAGCGAATGGTGAATCTTGGTCTTGATAGCTCGAACAGGATAGAACGAATGGTGAAACTCCCCGTTGACCTCTCCGTTTTATACATTCGCTCAGCCCATGCGGCGGCATCAAAGCCGACTTCAATAGGTTAGGCCAGATGAAAAAAAAGAGTTGTTGATCGTCCCCGCCCGACCCTACGAAACACACCCGACCCGAAACTGTTTTTATTTTGAAAAAAATCATAAAAAACGATCTTTTCACATTCAAATTTGGTGCCGTTCTGCACCGCATGCGCAGTGCGTGCTGCGCAGAGCGTCGCAAGTGCCTCGGGCAACTTCACACATTTTACGTTGGCCATTCATGGCGGCTATTGTGTGAGATTTTTCCCGCTGAAATCTGTATTGATTCGTGCTAGAATCGGCTTGAAATGCCTATTGTGATCGCATCAATAGCCCGTGAGGGCTCTTCCAAGACGGTGAAGGACTGCTTTGAGTGCAATATCGAGTTGGATGTTACAATCTCGGACTTCTATGCAGAGTTCTCAGACGGCAAGTATGATGGGGATAGGGAGCCATTGCCTGACGATACACGCGGTACTTTTGTCAAAGTATTCGCCGGCCCCAGTAAAACTGACATGACGAAAGTTTCACCAGCTTCAAAGTTTCTGATGTGACAAAGACTCTTGGCTCATTTCTCAAATTTGTGTTGGCTGCAGACATGGCCACGGATCACAGGATGGAACCCGATGAATGAAGAAATAAAATCATTTTGAGGAGAAAGGAGTCTTTATTTCATATTTTTCCATGTCAACAAAACTCAATGGAAAGTAGGAAAAAAATAAAATAAAAAAAATAAAAACCTCGCTCCCTACCCGAACTTTTGAGAAAAAAGGACGCTCAACAACTTTTTATTTTTTATGTGGCCTTACATAAAAGTTGGTTGGTTAGACAATAGGTACGTCATAATGTCCCATGCAAAACATCCTGTTTACCATATTGACGCTTTTGTTTTGTGACTTAATCCTGTCTTTATTTAGCACACTCTATTCACTATGTGACCTGTCATTCAAAGAGGACTAGTGAAAGTACACATTTTCACAAACACGCATAGAAAAATCAAATATTACAAACTTCAAACTTTCTTGTATTTTGACTGGCAGCAGTAATCGGCGTTGAACCTACCTTAGTAACGTAATTGACGATCATTCATCATTGTATCCCCGCAACCCCAAAGTAATATAAAGATTATGTCCCGTTGATATGACAGTTTTTCAATGCACAAATTTTTCTGTTACTGTGTATCAACCGCACCCCCTTTTTTAGGGTTTTCCCGTCGGTAAAAAACCGCGGTTGATACACCGGAAAATACGGTACTCACGTTCCAAAAGTACGTGATTAATAGACATACCCACATTCAAAAGTACGTAATTAATAGACATACTCACATTCCAAAAGTAAGTAATTAATAGACATACTCACATTCCAAAAGCGCATAATTAATCGACATACTCACGTTCCTAAAGTACGTGATTAATAGACATACTCAAGTTCCAAAAGTAGGTGATTAATAGACACTCGCATTCCAAAAGTATGTAATTAATAGACATACTAACGTTCCAAAAGTACGTAGTTAATAGACATACTCACGTTCCAAAAGTGTGTAATTAATAGACACTCACATTCCAAAAGTACGTAGTTAATAGACATACTCACGTTCCAAAAGTGTGTAATTAATAGACACTCACATTCCAAAAGTATGTAATTAATAGACACTCACATTCCAAAAGTACGTAGTTAATAGACATACTCACGTTCCAAAAGTATGTAATTAATAGACACTCGCATTCCAAAAGTATGTAATTAATAGACATACTCACATTCCAAAAGTACGTAGTTAATAGACATACTCACGTTCCAAAAGTGTGTAATTAATAGACACTCACATTCCAAAAGGATGTAATTAATAGACATACTCACATTTCAAAAATACATGATTTAAAAAACCACCTTTAGAGGCCATTTTTTCCCCGCAAGCGGGGGTTGGCCTTTTTCGGGGACCGTGGTTGTTGATGTTTTTCGGTCCCCTTTTTGAAGCAATGTTTTACGGCCGGATGCCCTTCCTGCCGCCAACCCTTTTTGTCGCCTTTTACGACAAACAGGGAATTACCAGTGAACTGGTACTCAATTAGCCGACCTCGGAAGGATGACAGGCTGAGTCAACCCCCCTGGCGTTAATTCAGAGGCCATTTCAGCGATCTGGCGTTAATTGGCGTTAATTCAGCGATCTGGCGTTAACCTGGCGTTAATTCAGCGATCGACTGGGATTCGAACCCAGGATCCTAGGATCCTAAGCCGGCACCCTAGCCGCTAGCTAGTTTGTTTTGGCGAATACGTTGGTTTGGTGGAAGTGTTGGTTTGGCAGTTGAGTTGGTTTGGCAGATGTGTTGGTTTGGCGGATGTGTTGGTTTGGCGGATGTGTTGTTTTGACAAATGTGTTGGTTTCGCGGATGTGTTGGTTTGGCAGTTGAGTTGGTTTGGCAGATGTGTTGGTTTGGCGGATGCGTTTCAAATGTGTTGGTTTGGCGGATGTGTTGGTTTGGCGGATGTGTTGGTTTGGCGGATGTGTTGTTTTGACAAATGTGTTGGTTTCGCGGATTTGTTGTTTTGGCTGATGTGTTGTTTTGACAAATGTGTTGGTTTCGCGGATGTGTTTCACCAGGGTTTCAAAAAAAAAAAAAAAAAATTTAAATCAAAAATACATGATTAATAGACATAATCACATTCTGTGCAGACAGACAAACAAACAGACCCAAATGCAATACCTTCTGCTCTGGCGAGGGTAATAATGGTTTTCAAAGCTTGTGCAGTGCCCACATGAATTAAATCAGTCTCGCAGCTATTGCACATCAAGTCGTCGTTACGTTTGAGATACGCGGGGCACACAAAACGCTCTACAAATGCGATACTCACATTGGTCCAAGATAAGCCAACTTTTAAAAATATCTCTTCAATATACGAGAATATATAACTAATCATCATTTTAGTCCAACTAATTACACATACTTGTGTAGGCCTACTGAAAAATGAAAAACCTCGCTTCAAAGTCCCTTTGTACTTTCTCGACACATTCTCCATTTCTCCTTCAATTCCTCAAATATCATCTCCACCAACTTTCCATTCACCGTACTCTTTTCCCAATTTTGTTTTTTTCCTCAAATGCACTCATTCCCTTCGATCGTCCATACGCAGACGGCAGCAAAAGTGCGTGCGCAAATAACAACTTACCCAGCGGAAGTCTTTGTAAGCGTAGTAATACAGCCAGTCATGCACGACCACATTCCATGAACGGTAGTAGTTTGCAAACGAAGTGGAGTTCCACCAGTCCTTGAAGAAAAGTGTAATTGTAATTAGCCCCAAAATGTAATTAGCTCATCTTTACATCAGAGTGCATAAATAACATGACCTCTGACATTTGACCTCGACCCCAAAATGTAATTAGCTCATCTTTACATCATAGTGCATAACATGACCTCTGACATTTGACCTCTTGACCCCAAAATGTAATTAGCTCATCTTTACATCATAGTGCATAAATAACATGACCTCTGACATTTGACCTCTTGACCCCAAAATGTAATTAGCTCATCTTTACATCATAGTGCATAACATGACCTCTGACATTTGACCTCTTGACCCCAAAATGTAATTAGCTCATCTTTAAATCATAGTGCATAACATGACCTCTGACAGTTGACCTCTTGACCCCAAAATGTAATTAGCTCATCTTTACATCATAGTGCATAACATGACCTCTGACATTTGACCTCTTGACCCCAAAATGTAATTAGCTCATCTTTACATCATAGTGCATACTTGATCTAATTTTGATTTAAATCCCTTCAGCCATTCTCAAGTTATCGCGGTAACGAAAAACTATCACGGACACATGGACGGACGGACGGACGGACGGACAACCCAAAAACATAATGCCTCTGGCGACTGCGCCGGTGGAGGTATAAAAAAAGGACAAAAGTGTCTGCACAAAATCCCCTTATGATAGAAAATCAACACCGGTGTAAGCCTGAGTTGGCATAATGGTTAAGGTGGCTGCCATTAGATCTTAGGGTCTTGTGTTTGAGCCCCTGTCGTGGTCGTGCCGTTAAATAACACCAAGTGGGTTGACTCAGCCTGCCATCCTTTGAGCCTGTCATCAAAATGAGTATCAGCTTACTGGAAACAGGGGACACTGCATCAGCAGCACTTACAGAAAATGATGCAACCAGCAGCCGCCACAGGCTGCACAAAAAAATAATAATCATCGGTATAGTTTCAATTCCTCCTTTTTTCCCAAAGACCACGTGCCCTCTATCCAATAAAAGAGGGAAATACTCAATTACACGCATCATAGTTTGTACCTTTCCCAATCTACAACTTAAACCGTTTTGAAATGGGTAGGTGGGAATGGAGGCCACAGCTTCAAAAGGAATGGAGGCCACAAGACTAGCACTGACAAATTTGGACTTAGCTTGTGTCTTGGGGATGATCGAGTCGGTATAACACGAACATACGTACTACTAGGTGCTTCCACATTGCGGGGACAAAGCGCAATGGTTGAAAACTAAAGTCGGCCTCATGCCGAATATGGCAAAGGCAAATATTTGTTCGGAGTGACATAAACAAAGATTTGCCTTGCCACAAGCCTGCATAAATATCGAGGATGGGGACGGGATATACAAACAGGAAGCTTTTTGTTTGTATTTTAAATGTTATGGTGAACATGGTGGTAAATCCATCCAGGAATGTAACAGACACAGCAAATATTGGACTGGACTGTAGTAGTGTAGTAAGGACAATGTGATGTACACTAGTAGAGGAAGTCATTGACAAACAACCCCCCACCCCCGCTACCCAAAAAGAACCTCGAGGGTGCAGTGTGATGCAAACCCCATACCTCCCTCCTAAAAATACCCAAGTGTATGTGGAGGTATGAATGCAATATACTATGATTACAGCACCGCCTCCATGGTAGGGCACTAAGCAATTGTACACTGTACAATGCAATTTCATTTCATACTTCTAATACTTAGGAGCAAAGCCAAGATTTTTAAGTATAAGAAATCAGAAACCATTTCATCATCATCATCATTTACCATGTCCGAGGCAAAGCGTTGGTGATACTGAAGCTGTTACAAGGCTACAATCCGGGTTCGGTCGCCACTTCAACTCAGCAAGTCAGGGAAGGAATTTGGAATTTGGCCAGGGTGCCGGCGATAGCTCGCCTACTCTTCGTGAAGGACACTGTGGGATCTTCAATGTCTACCAACTAATGCCGGCAGCCGGGATGTCCAGTTCAACATCCATCCGAGGGACGGCACACACACTGATGAAACACCCGACCTGTGAAACACCGGGATGACAGTTTAGAGCTGGATCAGGATTGGAACCCAGCCTAGATTGCTTAGAGGTGAGCGCGAGTACAAGATGCAGAAAGCATCACGGCATGGGAAATATTTCACTACATGCACGATTCCAAAAACGTAGTTGTAATGTAGTTCCAAAAAATGTTATTAATGACACGCACACACGACTCCAAAAATGCGCAAACAAAACATGCCTAAAACGCTATCATACCTTCTTCCTCTCTACCTCCGTCTCGTCACAACTTATCGTAATCTCCCATTTCTACTGTACCCCGAACACGTCCTTTAGATCCCTCAAATTTCTCATCTCGATTACATCCCCACCAGTAAACAAACCCCATTCCCAGGCATATATATTGTTGCGGTTTTGCCATAAAGGCAAACCCCCTATAGTTAATTGCACAACAACATGTAGCCTGCAGTAGTTAGTTATTTTTTTTATTTAATGTAAAGATTAGCCCTTTCCCATTGTGTAGTAATCAAAACAAATATGCATTGAGATTAGGCAGGATTTCAAACCTTCGTGTGATTGAAGGGAAGCCATTTCTAATGAGCAGGAAGGCGTGGCCAAAGCAACAGGCCCACGTGACCAAGGACAGATCGGGAACACCACCAGCAAGCGACCGAGGGGGTGGTGAAACCTCCCCAAATGAAAGGGGGAAGGAAAACTGAAACCTTCCTGGGAGAAGGAAGGATTGAAGGCCAGCATGCGACCAACCTCAGCCAATGGGAGGCTGTGGAACAATTTGGGGGCGTGGGCGGGTCTGATAAAACCCCCATCCAGCGCATTTTCATTCTCTTGCTTTGGGATTTTGCTGCGCCACGACCTCCTGCTTTGGACTCGCTTGCTTTGGGATTTTGCTGCGCCACGACCTCCTGCTCTGGACTCTCTTGCTTTTGGCTCCACCAGATGACACTGCTCTGCCCCTTGTGCTCTTGCCCGGACCCTCTTGCCTTTGTCCTTCGACGACGCCTTTTGCTTGTTCAACCTGCGCTGAAGTTCGTCCGTGCCGACTTTGAGGCGGCGGTTCGTCCTTCGGACCTGACCTCATCCAGGCTGTACTTGAGGACCGAACTGCGCACAGGACGTGGCCACTTTGGAGTCAGTCCCTGCAAAGCACCAATAACCAGAGTGTTATTCCCTGAGTGAGTGTGAGAGTGTGAAGGTGCCAGTGGGGTTTATTATTAGGTAAGGAATTGATAAGCTGCATCTTTGTCTGTTTCTATGTGCCTTCAAAATAAAAGGCTGTACATTTCATTGTTACATTCCAACCTGTTCGGATACGTCTTTTCTCCATTGGCCGAGCATCATCCGAGACCGAATTTGGCGGTTTGAATCAGGTCCATAAATCACATAGGTAATGCCCCGGTATTTCCACACCGTGCAAATCCGCTCGGCACGCAATTGAATAAGGTGTATGAAAGTGAGGGTTCTATCCCCGGTTTCTTCGGTCACGTTTCTTGAAGGTATTTGGGATATTTGGACCAGCAAACTCTTCGGCGCGTGGCTGGGAGGTTGGCGATCGGAATTGCTTAGCAATCCGTCAATCACGAGTTTAGTTGCTCGCGGTCGGCGGCCTCAGTGGAACCGGAGTTCGTGGGGAAACGGGGTATACACCCCCCCCTTAGTACGTCGGCGAACCCGGGATCCTCAACAATATATTATATATATATATATATATATATATATACAGTGAAACCTTGACTTACGAGTTTAATTCGTTCTGTGACCGAGCTCGTAACTCAATTTGCTCGTTTCTCAAATTAAATTTCCCCATTAAAATGAATTGAAATGCTATTAATCCGTTCCAGCCCCCCAAAAACCACACCAATTTTTTTTGTTACGTGTTTTTAAATAAGAAAAATGTACTTTATAAATAACAAATAATGTATAAACAAGCACGACCTCGTATATACTGTACATAATAAAAGAGAATGTAAAGAAATAAACTGGTTTTATTAAGTGTATTTACCTTGAAGATCAGACGAAGATGCTGGCGGAGGTGGAGGAGATAACTTTTGCCTTTTTCGCCACACTTTCCTCGCTTTCACTTGCAGGGCGTTTCAATAAAAACCTGTCCAAGGAGGTTTGTTTCTTCCTCCCTTTCAAAATGTTTCGAAAATGAGTGAGGCAAGTGTCGTTACACAGTGCCAACGCACGACCTGTTGCAACTTTTTCAGCCCTTGGCTGGCGTTATCGCCTTTATCGACTCCTTCTGCTTCAAAATCGTACATATCGTAGAAGTACTACGATCGTACTGCCTCGCCAAGTCGACAACACGCACACCTCGCTCATGTTTTTCGACGATTACGTGTTTTATATCCAAGCACATCATCCTTTTCTTCTTCTCAGCACTGCCCTTGGCACTCAATTTCTTAGGACCCATAGTTAAAACTAAGAAATTTTCCAAAATAAACAAAATGCGAAAACAAAGCAACAGCGATACGGCAGAGATGCTTGCATGGCAAGATAACCACGTGACCTGAACGCTCGCTGGGCCACCTAGTGGCGGGTGGCGTAAGCTCGCTCGCTCGTAACTCAGATCTCGGCTCGCATCACAAAGCAAAAAATCGACCGAGCGACGGCTCGTATCTCGGAAAACTCGTAAATTGGTGCACTCGTAAGTCAAGGTTTCACTGTATATATATATATATATATATATATATATATATATATATATATATATATTGTTGCGGATCTCGG
This sequence comes from Myxine glutinosa, assembly GCF_964187855.1. Classification (NCBI taxonomy): domain Eukaryota; kingdom Metazoa; phylum Chordata; class Myxini; order Myxiniformes; family Myxinidae; genus Myxine; species Myxine glutinosa. The sequence goes on from NC_136270.1 coordinate 102,467,852, forward strand.
ACGTCAGCTCTCCCCTTATCAAGGGGGGGTTAATCCCCTTGTCCTTTTATCTGGCCGACCCGAGTCCTGGACGTTATACCGTCCTTCCCGGCGCGGCGTTAGGTAGGGTTTGTTAGGCCTAGGGGTTCACTACTACCTAATTACTAACGCCGGCCGGAAACGAGGGAATAACTCCCGCTCGAACCACGGATATGATGGAAAATGCCGAGAGGATAGCAATCCGCGATCCGAGCTATTAACAAAGACTAAACCCGATTATGGCGGTTCCTAATCGTGCCACGTTTACCCAATTAGAGAAAAGACGAATGCGATCGGACAAGAGGAAACCAGAGAATAGGAAGAACAAAGATTGATTTATTAACAAATATACAGAAAGAAGAGGAAACGAAAGAATGTACAGGATAGGAAGAGGAAGAAGCAGCACATAGGGCAGTCGTAAAGCAGTGTTATTCTTAATACCCAGGATAAACGTACACACTCACACGGGGATTGTAGATGGTTGATGGAACAGGTAGAGGGTCCGGCGATGGGGTCCAGGCACCGGTCCAGCGACGAAACCTGGCAGGCAGCTCCGCGTGTAGTTGAGCATGACCGGACAGTTTTATATAACGGGGGGGGGGGGGGGGGGGGGGGGAGCTGGTGTCCTGCGTACGTAATATGTGCTTGTGCCAAACACCCTCTCTCCAAAGTCCTCCTTTGATAAAGGTGCGCTCTTCCAAATGTCCAATGCAACGCGCGTTTCCCAGCGAGTCCTTCACAAGCGCTGCCGTATCTCTCCTTCAAGCCAATGCAATGCGCTCGCTGGCAAGTTCTTTGATCAGCGGACTCTCCCGACCAAGTCCGAGTTCTGCACACCAATCCTTCTCCGCGTTAGTCCCCTTACAACGCGCGCGCCTCCAACAAGTCCCTTAAGCAGTTCTCTTAACAGTGCCAGCGAGTGAGTCCTGTGAAAGGGCTTTGCGTTCGCGCTTATATAAGCCAACCAAGCGATCGCTCCGCCAGCCCAAAGCCACGCCTGTCGGCGATGTCACTTCAGCCCTGGTTGGCTGGTTATGGGCTTACTGGCTACGCCTTTGGACGGCGGTGATGACGTGGCCACACCTTCTTATTGGCGTTCTGCCCCCTTTTTTCCAGGCCTTACCGCGTGGCTTATGGCGGCGTTTGGACGGAGGCCCAGCGAGGCTGCGAACGCTGCTAACAAAGGCGCGTAATGGCGTCGCTTGGAGAGGGAGGTTGCAAACTGTAACGGAATGGGGCCTACTTCTTATTCGATTGACACAACGCAGATTCACTATCTATGGAAACACGGCCTTATCTAAAACATATACTAATGAAATAACTGGAATCCTATGGTGGCCTACGTGTGTGCTTGTGGACTAACTAGGGGTGCTACGTTTAACCTTTAATGATGTCATATTTACAAGAATGATGTCATATTTACACAAGTGTGGGTTCTCAAAACCGCAACAATATATATATATATATATATATATATATATATATATATATAGTATATATATATATATATATATATATATATATAATTATATATATATATATATATATATATATATATATATATATATATATATACACAAAGAATTAAGTTAAGCACCCCCCCGTTTTTTTACAACCTCGCACATTACAAGTTTGTTGTCGTCAAAACAGTGTAATATACCCATGATATTGCTATATTTTCTGAGAAGTGATATTATGGTCACATAAAAACATAACAATCATGCCGTTTTCAATATTTTATTCTGAATAATTTAAGGTGAAATTTTTTGGGAATTTTAGGCATATTTTCACCTCAATTTAAGTATGGAGCTATAGGTCCATCACGGACAGTGTGGATGACGTTTATGTTTTCTAACGTACAGTCATTGTTCTGAGAAGACCTCTAGCGATCTTTGCGTCAATAACGTGTGTAGGACCCACGTGATCGGATCACTGACTCAACCCTACGTCTCATAGACCCTGTAAGCCGTCGTATGCGTTGCTGTGGCAGGTTGTTCCATTCCCGATGTAATGCACGTTCCAATTCATCCAGATTGGCTATTGGAGGGACCATTGGCTATTGAAAGAATATATATTAGGGGGTGCTTAACTTAATTCTTTGTGTAGGGGTGCTTAACTTAATTCTTTGTGTATATATATATATATCCTATATACATGTGTCAGGTCTCAGATTTGTTACTGCTTAATGCTCAATTATAAATGCCGGTTGACTGACGTATTACCACGTAAGCTATGTTATAAAATGCTGTTCTATAATGTTATTTCATGAGTTAATAAAATGTATTCGAACCTTAGGTAGGGCTGCTTGAATCGTAGACATAAATCCTTTTGATAAATTGCCAAAAACATTAACTGTTTTGTTTAATGACAGTGACGCCTGAGTTACAATAAGGTTTTTGCTTCGCTTTCATTTAAAATGAGGTCATGCCGAACAAACGGTATACGTGTGCTTTTTTCGAGGCTGGTCATAAAACCACGCCTACATGCGCTTGTTTTTGCGTAATGCAAGTAGAATGACATGAACCTATCGTTAACTATATATATTTTGTTTTAATCTCAGCAACGCTTGACTCTGTATAAACATGCTTTGGATTACTCATGTACACAAACCCATAAAATATATGGGTTTGTTTGGCTAAGCATACACTCTTCTCTTTGTGAGTTACAGTTCTGTTTTCTCGGAGCCCAGAAAAACAATTGGTCCAAATGATAAAGGAAAGGCTGACTCCCCCGAATGATAACGGTGGGAGGGACTCTCCCAGTGTTGTTTATTCCCTCGGAGATTTCCTGATAAAACGTGTCCCTATATAAATGGACTGGGAATCAATGTGTTTTCAGGAAGGCTTGACGTGGCATGTTCTTGCTGTAGATTGCTGTAGACGTCGGTCTCCTCCGGATCCGTATAAGTTGGTTATTAATAAAGCTGCGCCATTTTTCAGGCTATTTGTGGACTTCTTTTGCAAACGAAGAGCTGATTCTTCACAGATGGTACCAGGAGTGGGGTGTCAACAGACGCGGAGGACGGGAAACGGAGCCCGAGGGACAGGAGGAAGGCTGACCTGAGGCCGGCGCCGGCACGTTGATTTGACTAAAGGTGGGAGTTGTTTTATATCAGAGGGCTATTATTCCAAATTCGTACCTTCCTCCCTCGCGCGGGTTCAGTCTCCTTGTCTTCCCCGCTGTCTGCACTCGAACAGAAATTGTAAGTAGAGGCTCATTTAGGCCTCAGAATGGCGTAGCTTTGTTAAAGCCAGGATAAACAAGTAAGGATAGTAAGAGTAACGTTACAATATTTGCGCTGGATAAACATTAAGGGTAAAAAGCTAAGGATAGATTTTGCGCAGGATATCAGTAAGGATTTAACAGGAAGCTTAAAGTTACAGTTAGCACCAGGAGGGGAAAATGAGGTCGGACAGCCATATAGGCTGAAACCAGGTGGCCAAGATTTTTCCAGGAAGGAACAGCCCAGAGACAAGATGGGGTATGCCATTGCATGCCAGGGAACGAAGGGCTGTGGCTAACTGTGGCTAACTTAGGTAGAACTTAAGAGGGCCATAGGAACATGGCCAGTAAAAGGATTTGCGCAGGATATCGGTGAAGATATCGGTGAAGATAACGTTCGGTAAGGGTAACGTTATAACTTAACAAGGGAGAGGGGGAAAATGAGGTCGGACAGCCATATAGGCTGAAACCAGGTGGCCAAGATTTTTCCAGGAAGGAACAGCCCAGAGACAAGATGGGGTATGCCATTGCATGCCAGGGAACAAAGGGCTGTGGCTAAACTTAGATAAAAGGCCATAGGTTAACTTAGAAGGCCAAAGGGACATGGCCAGGAAAAGGGAAATGCGCAGGTACCATAGGTTTGACAAGAAGGTAGTGACAACTACGAGGTCAAGCCAGGAAGTTCTAGACAAGAGGTCCAGATAGAAGCAGGCCAGGACCTGGTGGACAAGAGAAAATAAATAAGCTCTCAGGAAGCAAAGTTCAGGACAAAACAATTAAGGAGGTAGTTAAACAAGTAAAACAGCGAGTGATGCCGCTGGACCAGATACCAGACCAAGAACCCCCACCCCCCCAAGACCTGAGCTCAGTCCCGGGGCTCTAGGCAACACCCCCCCACCCCCCCCAAGACCTGAGCTCAGTCCCGGGGCTCTAGGCAACACCCCAACACCCCCCCGCCCTGCCTCCCCTTTCCACCTCAACCCACCCCCCGTCCAAACCCGTCCCAAAAAATCCTTTTCCTTGAATGAGAGACGTAACATGAATGAGGAATGAATGTATATTGGGATGTTAATTGACGTGTGTGTCTGGCCAATGTGTTTGTCTGTGTGTCATGTGCAAAGCAGAGGGTTTCGGTGTGAAACTTTGTAAGCGATCTGCTCGACTTGGGGGAAATTCAGGCCGGGAATGTCCATTTTAACGTCTATCCGAGAGAACAGGCGAGGTCCTGAACTGAGTCCGGATTTTCATCTGTTTGGGAGTTGTTTGGGAAGCGAATTGATATAAATCGGGCCAGGAAAGCACCCGGAGTGCCCTTGTCGATCTACTGTTGATATGAAGCGGTTTCTTGGAGATGGTTGCAGAATTCGAATCAATATGTGTGTTTTACTTGAATTGAAGAGTTCATTCAATGGCAGATATTGTGTATTGTATGTGTGGGATGTATCGCTGAGGCAGCTCACCTTTGGAATTGGTGTCATATAGTGCATTTTGGGTCAGAGAGGTCAAGCGTCGGAGATCCTGTTAGCTAGGGATGAGTTCTGACAGCTCAATGTTCTGACAGCTCACTACATGTCAGGTCGTGGATTTGTTATGACAGCACTTTGTTATGACAGCCGACTGCATGTCCCAACGCGAGGTACGCGTTGAGATGGTTGTGCCAGGTCGATCGGCGATCTCTGAATTTAAATCGGATTTTTGTCATGTGTGTTGTGAAATTAAACGTCTATCCGAGAATCCTGGCTTTATTCGTTTTATTAAAATGTGGTACAAACCTGCGTTTCCGCCGTGCGGCTCCGTGGAAGTTTGGGTAGAGGGATATTGGGTGTTCAGACAGGAGCCAAGCGAGCCGCGAGTCACGGGTGTGCTGTATGAGGTTGCTCAGAGTGCTGGCGATAACTCGCCCACTCTCAGAGGAAGTGTGTGCCCAAATGCATTGTGGGTCATTTCGACTTTGCTGGATGTCGGACGTTCACATGTCAGTATCTTGTCAGAATCTTCTTCTTCATATCATGTCCTTCATCCTTCATCTTCTTGTCAGAATTAGACATGAGTCATGAGCCATGTCGGAATAGTGGCCGGCTGTGACATATATGCCAGGCAATGTCACAGGACGAATACGTTATTTAAGATGGATTTATAAGATGGATAGATGGATGGATTTATTTAGGATGGTTAAATTAAACGATTTCAAGACAGAGTAATTAATTTCCGGAGCCAAAAAGTCTTGTTCATACAGTAAGTGAGATACAGTGCGAATAAATGAGATTCAGAGAGATCTCTGATTGAGGTAGGCAGAAATGTCACGTTTTCAACAGAACGCTGATCCGAGGAAGGAGGACGGTCGAGGTTTCAACTGTCGGTATGTGGTGTGGCTTGTGCCAAGGTGTGGACGCGAGGAGGTGCGTTGATGAAGCGTTGTGCGAACGAGGAAGGATGTGCGATGGGCATTGTGAAGCACGCCTCGTACGGAAGTCCCTGGACGGATTGTGACGGTTGTTGGATTCGTAGGAGCTAGCATTTTGCGATGTAGAGCCTCAATAATGGTCATTTGTCCATTGTCGCCGGACTTGCATTACTTGTGGGATAATAAAGCGCTGGTTACCCCAATTCGAAGTTTGACCTTTTAAAGTTTAGTTGACCTTTGTTCGAGATATGCAAGGGAAAGGTCAGAGGTAATTCACTAACCTTGGAAAAACGACAGGCGGAGTCAGTCTACAGGGTGTTGCTTTAACGACAGGATATAGAACCTAAATCTGGGGAGAATATCGGGACATTATATTGTGGGTAAAACCAAAATCATGTACATAATTAGTGGACAGAGAATACAGTACGCTTGGAATTTAATTTAACCGGGCCGAGCGGTGGGGATTTGAGATGGATTTGAGTCACGTTAAAAATGGAGGACATTTGTGAGGATGAAGAGATGCAAGTAACGTGGATTAAATTGTGGTATCACGAGTTGGGTGCCAGAGATATTGTGGTTATTATAACTCACTGATTATAGGGGGCGCCGGGCGCACCGAGTACAGATCGGGTTGCATGATGGAGCACGCATGCATGGATTTTGGCTTTGCGAGGCCCCGGATAGAAATTGGCATTTCGATGCTGTGGATTATATTATGCCTGCCCGGAAAGGGGATGTCCTGTGCTGGGGCTGGCGACATGCCTCTGTTATTTGTCTGTCTGTCGGTCTGATTGTAAGTCTTTGGTACTGGGAGGGCTAATTGAGTGCTCAGGCGTCATTGTTCCATGGAGGCAGGAGCTGTGAGTCACAAAATGTAAATGTAACACAGAGAGATGAACAGGACAACAACGGAGTTTATATGGACGGGTTTGGGGATGCAACTTCGTCCGGGGGTTTTGGTCCAGCCTGCAAGGAGTCCAGGGGCTTGTTTTAGGGCTGGGTCGCCAAAAATGGGATGCTGTGCCCATCTGGATGTAAAATTATCCATCAAGGACGGGGAATAATGTGCAGTGTGATTGGGTAAGAGGTAAAGGCCATAAAACACCAACCCCATGAGGAACGAAATAAATGGAGAGATGTTGGGATCACATGATGGTTGGGATTGAAGAACAACCTACTGGGATTTCAAACCTGTGTTTGGGTCTGGGGCAACTGGGTGATGGGCAATAGTGTATGAGTGAGTAATTATGATCTGTTTAAGTGTAAGAGGCGGTGGAGAAGAAAGGGGTGATGAAAAGTTATTTGTTTTAGATAAGTTATTTTATTATTATTTGTGAAGTTATTTTATTATTTATTTGGTTTGGTATTTATTTATTTGGTTTGGTTTTATTATTAATTTATTTATTATTATTTATTAAAAGTTATTTTATTTGTGAAGTAGGTTGGTTGCTTATTTGTCACAGTAAGATGAGAGTTGTGTTTTTAAGCTTGGTCTTTGAATGAATTGTTGCTTGGAATGTGTTGATTGGAAAAGTGATTTCTGATCGCTGATCCGATCTGGTTTTGAATTGTTTGATTTAATTTTGAATTGATTGGAGGTAATAAGGATTTGTGTTGATTTCCTGATTTGAGTTCATCTGGAAACGAAGACAGATGGGATTAATGTGTATATCAGGAACAATTTGGAAAAGAAATATGGATATATGACATTACTAAAATATAACCAAGCAATTGAGAGTTCTTGGGTTAATGGGATATAAATAAATGCATCTACAAGTTGATGGTTTATAAAAATTTAGGTCTGGATGATACTTAAACGATGAACAATGTTGGCAATATACAAAGAATGTGACTTGTTTTTTGGGGGGAAAACATGTGGTTTAAATTTGGTTGGCTAAGTTTTAAAGATGGAGATGTTTCGCAGAACTCTTATGATTATTTACATGAGTGGTGGACTATTCCATGGCGAAGCATTTTTCAGTTTTTATGATTAAGGTTTAAGGTCTTTATGATCTGTTTAGTGTATTTTTCAAAGGAGAGGGTTTTGGTCAATGATGATGCCAAGATTCCGGATGTGGATACTGGGAAACCATCGATGTTGGGGGGAATGAAGATTAATTCAGATTTAGCGTAGTTAAGTTCGAGGAAGCTGATCTGAAGCTAGAATTTTATTTCAGTTAGGCAGTTTGTCAGGATAGAGTGGGTGGTGGTGGAGCACGATTTGGTGGAGATGAAAAAGCTGGATGTCATCGGTGAAGCAGTGGAATTGGAGACCATGGTGCATTGGCTATGGTGCATGACGGATTAAATGGGATAGGTACAGGACGAAGAGGAGGGGGCCAAGAACTGAACCTTGGGGGACACCTTAAGGGGGAGTGAATTGTGGTGATTAAGCTGTTGTAGATGCTGTCAATTTTGCTTTGGATGAATGGTCCAGGAAGGAAGGAGGGTGCAGGTGGCACCAGGTGTGAGTGCACAGGTGTGCACCAACAGGTGTGTGGAGCAAGGTGGTGGTATCCAGGGAGCTGAGGAGTTTGTTCACGTTGTAAAGTTTGTTTATTTAGTTTGTTTATTGTAGAGAAGAGTGCTTTTGGGATTCCGGAGCCAGAGTGGATAATTTGAGGGTAGTAGGTGGAGTAGAGGACATCTTTGCAGTGCTGTAGGTGGTCCTTGTAGGCTTGGGGGTGAACTAATTTGGGTTTAATAGGCACAAGCTGGTCTAAACAGGGTGAGGAGGATGGCGTGATTGATGATGTCAAAGGAGGCGTTGAGGTGAGGAGGATGAAAATGTTGAGGTTGCCGGCATCAGAGGAGAGAAAAGGTCGCTGGTGATTTTGAGGAGAGCAGTTTCAGTACTGTGGCTGGAGCAGAATCCGGATTGGGATGTTTCATACAGGTTATTGGCAGAGTGGTGATGTTTGAGTTGAGTGGCCACAGCACGTTCCAAAACTTTGACAGAAAGGGTAGATTGGAGATGGGTCTGAAGTTATTTAGGGTGTCAGGGTTTAGTCCAGGGTTTTTCCAGAATGGGGGTGAAGTTTCACGAGTTTTGGGGAAATCGGTATGTGAAGCTGGATTAAGTTGGAACTGCTTGATGAGCCATGGAGATGGATTGGGTTTTGTTGTTGGTTGTCTGGGAGTTCGGTTGTTGCATTGCCAAAGGTTTCTGTGTGGTGGACACACTGGTTGGCTGTTGTCTTGTGTGACGTGGATGGAGATGTATGTGGCTGTGTGTGGCTGCCTGGAGGGGAAGGCGGCTACAGTGGTTGATATTGGTTGTGGGTTGTCCGGGGTGCTTCGATTTGCATAGGGGGTGAAGATTGGGATATTACATTATTTTAAGTAAGTATTGGTATGAGTAATTACATAAGTAATTATGAGCTATTATGAGTAATTAGTGGTATGAGTATTAGTTATGAGTAAGTGATTATTTTAGTAAAGTTACATGTTTCGCTGTGTTGTGGATCTGCGGACAAGCTAGTTTGATGGGTACCCTGGGGTCTTCGGCGTGTCTATGTGTTTGGCTGTCTGTCACACCGGACTCTTGAATGGGTTTTCATGAGACGAATTTCAGACATAACAGTGAGAATCTATTTTGAGCGAATCACAGTGGGTGAGGAAAACATTGTGTGTGACCAGACACCAGAACTGACCAGAATTGAAATTGGAAGTAGACCAGGTTATTTCTATTATTTGTTTATTCGTGAAAATAAATAAATAATAGGGGGAGGTTAATGGAGGTTAATGGTGGTTTGTTTGTGTTAATGGAGGTTAATGGTGGTTTGTTTGTGTTAATGGAGGTTAATGGTGGTTGGTTTGTGGTAATTCTAGTTGAAACTCTCGCTGAAGTAATTTTCGTTTATTTTTATTTTTTGATTCGATTTGAGAGTTGAGATGATTGATTTTTTATTAATTTTATAATTTTATTTTTATTGATGTTGGAAACAGGTAATGGGATGCTGAGAGAAGGATTGAATTTAATTTGAATTGGACTGGATTAAATGGGATTGAATTTAAAAATTGAATATTGGATAAAATTGGATCCACTTGGAAAAAAGTGGATTAGGAAATTGGAGACCTGTAGACCAGGCGCTCCCAGGAGACTTGTGGATCAGGTGTTCCACCAGAGGAAAAAGACCAGGTGTTCGTGGAGCACTTCACCTGCAAGAACGCCTTGGAACCAAGGTGGAAGGGACCAGTCCAGGTGTTGCTGACTACACCAACGGCAGTCTTTTGCAAGGGCAAGACTTCGTGGATCCACGCCACGCACTGTAAGTTGGCCATACAAGCACCAGACACCACACCCCCCAGAACACAGTAAGGATGGGCCTAATCATAGGTACAATACTATTGATAGCGACAGCAGCTAGGGGAAACTCCGATTCCAATAGATGCGAAAACGAAACCCGACACCTCACCGTAACATGGGGACAAAGAGTATCACTACCATGTTTCGAACAGAGAGCCCTGCACACAAATTGGGTGAACATAAATTGGCTAGCACCGTCGGCAGGGCCTGGACGCGTTGGCATGGTACTACAAAAGCAACGAGAGTTCCGGGAAGACGGGCGAGCTAGCATTGAGACCTTGGCCCAACCAGGATACAAATGGGGAACCCCTGATTTTAAGCTACAAACACGCACGCGCCGAGAGAAAGGCATGACTATGCAGGTCCGGTGCAGCGTCTGGACCCCTGGCGCGGCCGGTGGCGAAAAGAACTACATACCATGCATCGAATACATACTCACGCCACAACCCCAGAATAAGGCCCCAAAGAAGGGTGAAAACACATATTGGAAAGTGGCCAGGGAGGTGGCAACAATTCAAAATAGGACACACTGCTGGTCGTGCATGCGCTTTCCCCAAGCAGGCACCACAGGAATACACATGATAGTGCTACCTCTGTCCCTCAATGACCTCTGCTCACAACCTATCGATTCCCCATGTTTAGTCACCACGCTGGAAAGAGAAGGGGTTGACAACGGCAAGAGTTGCAATCGACAATTTAATTATCGCCCGTCAATGATTGCCCATGTGGCCGAGAGGCCTGCCCCCGTCTGGGTCAAACCACAGAAAGGGAGGGTCTGCCTCCAGGGTTCCGGCCACTTGCGTATGGGAGAATCAGAATGCGCCTACACTCTCCCCGGGAAGCTGGGACAAGGGAGCTCGGGGATTACATTACGAATAGTACTGCAAGATAAACACAACCACAACATAACGGCTATAACATTCTCTAGGGGGGTTAGTAGGATTAATGGGGTGGTAAAGGGACTCCAGTGCTTATCCACCCACCTGGTCCCACCCCATGGGACAATGTTTATATGCGGCGACAAGGCTTACCCCTATTTACCAAATAATTGGGGGGGCACATGTTATCTGGGTTCAGTCCTTCCTGACGTTGAGATACTGGATGAGCTAGACCCAAAGTCCTTGGACAGGCGTTATAAGAGGTCAGTCATGAACGAAGATGGAACCACTAAACTACACGGGAGCCTAGGGGAAAAGGTGTTTGGTTTCTTCTTCCCAGGAGCGGGCACAGTCATGGATAGTTTCCGGATAGATAAATTGGCTTTGGCCCTAGAAAAGGTGGCAAACGACACCGCTACGGCTCATGACATACTATTGGACACGGTAATTCACATGCGTACAATGGTGATGCAGAATCGGGTGGCTTTGGACATGCTCCTGGCAGAGAAAGGAGGGGTATGCGGAATTATAGAGGGAAAATGTTGCACTTACATACCCGATCCATCTGAAGGAGTGTCAGCCGCAATAGTGAGACTAAGGGAAACTAGCCACGCCCTGACAATCGATCGGATCGCGCGCGAAAATTCTTATACATTTAGCTGGCTCACTGACTGGTTCCAGGGATGGACGGGCACCATAGTGAAGTGGTTATTGACCGCACTGGCTGTGATAATCGGGGTAGTAATTTGGGGGGCACTAATGAAATCTCTAGTCCTCCTCTATATGAGAAAGTATTTTACAGGATGGAAAGTGAAGAAGCCGCCGACAACAACTATGGCTCTGACCACAGAGGCCGTCGACCTGAACGGGTCCTTCAACAAGGCAGTTGCGACCAGCGCTCCAGAAAATTGTATTGAATTTTGTGACGACTGTGATACTTGTGTGGATCCCATGTGGGAACTGGCTGCTGCCTGTAACGGTGTATGTGATGACTGTGATACTTGTGCTATAAACCCCTTGCGTGTACTGGCTAACGCTGCTTATGTATTACAAGCGGACAGCTGCACGCCCCCTTCCGACCCAACTATGGATCTGATTGCGACACTGGGTCTGGCGGTCGAGGGACCCGACGTGGATATCCTAGACCCGCAAGCCGACCAGGCGCCCATGGGAGACTTTGACATAAAGGAAGTCCCTCTCTTTTCTTCAAATGTTTCGGATCTCTTTGATCCAAATGTTTCGGATCTCTTTGATCCACATGTTGCGGATCTCTTTGCTTCAAGTGATTCGGATTCGGATTTTTACGCTCTGTACCCTGACCAGGAAATTGAGACACAAGATACTGACGACATTTTGTATTCCCCAGAACAGCAACACGTGAGGGACCTCATGGGCATGACCGTTGATTAACTTCGAAGATCTGCAAGGACTGCGTCTGCAAAGGGTGGGGGGAGCCAGTTCCGCAGGGGAAGTGATGCACCCTCTGGCGGAGCAGAACCTCATCTGGACCAGACGTCTTCGTTGTGGATCCGAAACGTTAATGAACTTTCATGTTTTGAGCCCTCAGGCTCCGAGCACGCACCACACGACACGTTCGCCAAATGCACGGGCGAGGCGCTTTGGGCGCACGGTATGCCCTTGGGAGATACCCGCATTACACGATGGTCTTTCAATAAAGCCCGATGTGGCACGTTGTCTCTTGAGATACTTTGTCTCGACGAGACAAGAGGAAGGAATGTCAGGTCTCAGATTTGTTACTGCTTAATGCTCAATTATAAATGCCGGTTGACTGACGTATTACCACGTAAGCTATGTTATAAAATGCTGTTCTATAATGTTATTTCATGAGTTAATAAAATGTATTCGAACCTTAGGTAGGCTGCTTGAATCGTAGACATAAATCCTTTGATAAATTGCCAAAAACATTAACTGTTTTGTTTAATGACAGTGACGCCTGAGTTACAATAAGGTTTTTGCTTCGCTTTCATTTAAAATGAGGTCATGCCGAACAAACGGTATACGTGTGCTTTTTTCGAGGCTGGTCATAAAACCACGCCTACATGCGCTTGTTTTTGCGTAATGCAAGTAGAATGACATGAACCTATCGTTAACTATATATATTTTGTTTTAATCTCAGCAACGCTTGACTCTGTATAAACATGCTTTGGATTACTCATGTACACAAACCCATAAAATATATGGGTTTGTTTGGCTAAGCATACACTCTTCTCTTTGTGAGTTACAGTTCTGTTTTCTCGGAGCCCAGAAAAACAATTGGTCCAAATGATAAAGGAAAGGCTGACTCCCCCGAATGATAACGGTGGGAGGGACTCTCCCAGTGTTGTTTATTCCCTCGGAGATTTCCTGATAAAACGTGTCCCTATATAAATGGACTGGGAATCAATGTGTTTTCAGGAAGGCTTGACGTGGCATGTTCTTGCTGTAGATTGCTGTAGACGTCGGTCTCCTCCGGATCCGTATAAGTTGGTTATTAATAAAGCTGCGCCATTTTTCAGGCTATTTGTGGACTTCTTTTGCAAACGAAGAGCTGATTCTTCACACATGAACACGAAGGCCAGTCAATAAGTAACCTTAAAATGGCGACATAAATTCGAAAATGTAATGTGTGTAGTTGTAGACGACATACAGTCACGTGAAAAAGTAAGTACACCCCATGTAAAGTTTTGACTTTTTCAACATATTTCAACATACAGCTATTTGATCTTCATTTCAACAATAATGATAGATAAAGGTGATATAATATAACAAATATGAAACATTTACATTTTGTCGTCCATTGTATAATTTAAATAAACATAAATGCAAATTTCGCATGTGGAAAAAGTAAGTACACCCTTGGCTCTAACAGGTGGTATTGCCCCCTTTGGCAGAAACAACCTCAAGTAGGCGTTTCTTAAAACTGTCTACCAGTCTCTGACATCGACTGGGAGAAATTTTTGCCCACTCCCCCATGCAGAATTATTTCAGCTGTGCGATGTTTGAGGGGTTTCTTGCAGGCACAGCTCGTTTCAAATCCCCCCACAACATCTCGATGGGATTTAGATCCGGGCTTTGACTTGGCCATTCCAGAACCCTCCATTTCTTTATTTTCAGCCATTCCTTGGTGGATTTACTGGTATGTTTAGGGTCATTGCTATGTTGCAAGGTCCACCTTTGGTTGAGCTTCAACTTTCCGACAGATGGCCTCACATTATCCTCAAGCACCCTCTGGAGCAATGAAGAATTCATAGTGGATTCTATGATGGTGAGCTGCCCAGGCCCTGATGCAGCAAAGCTGCCCCAAACCATAATATTTCCACCACCATGCTTTACAGTTGGTATCAGGTTATTGTGGTCAAATGCTGTCTTTGGTTTTCGCCAAACATGTCTTCTGGTACTGTGGCGAAATAGCTCTACCTTTGACTCATCTGTCCAGAGCACATTGTTCCAGAAGTGCTGGTCTTTGCCTTGGTGCTCAATGGGAAACTTTAGTCTTGCCCTGATGTTCTTTCTGGACAGCAAAGGTTTCCTCCTGGCACACCTCCCATGTAGATCAAATTTGTGGAGCCTCTTTCTAATGGTAGACTCGTGCACTTTGACATCAACAGTGGCAAGAGCTACCTGTTGGTCCCGTGATGACATTATTGGGTTCTTCGAGACTTCTTTCAGCATCTTGCGGTCTGCTCTTGGGCTGAACTTTCCTGGGGCAGCCTGGCCCGAACAAGTTGGCAGTTGTTTGGAATCTTCTCCACTTGTAGATGATCTTCCGGACAGTCGAATGATTGATTTCAAATTGTTTGGAGATCTTTTTAAATCCCTTCCCAGACTCGTAGGCATCTATAACCTTCTTTCTGAAGGCCTCAGAGAGCTCTTTTGATCTAGGCATGGTGACGCCACACACTTCAACAACAAAGAGCAAACCAAACTAAATGTCTGAGGTTTAAATAAGACAGGATCCTCCAAGATCCTCTCTGACGATGTTCTAATCATTTGCACCTGAGCTGGTGCACCTGATTCTAATTTTAGGTATTTGAAGTAGTGATAAATGTGGGGGTGTTTTTTGTGAAATTTGCATTTATGTTTATTTAAATTATACAATGGCCTACAAAATGTAAATGTTTCATGATATTTGTTATGTTATATCACCTTTATCTATCAATATTGTTGAAATGAAGATCAAATAGCTGTATGTTGAAATATGTTGAAAAAGTCAAAACTTTACATGGGGTGTACTTACTTTTTCATGTGACTGTATGTTATATATATGGGTAAGAATCATGCTTTGCCTGTTTTAGATCTGGCAACATTGAGCATATGACGTCAGTAGAGCAGTTCCAAGATGGCGGCTCCGTTAGAAGCATGCACCAGGGAGGAGCAACGATCTGTCATCCATTTCTTGGAAAGTGAGGATGTGAATCCCATTGACATCCATGGCAGAATGAAGATGCAATATGGTGATGCATGTTTATCATTGCAGCAGGTGTACGACTGGGACAGGAAGTTTAAAAGTGGAGTGTCCAGTGTGGCAGATGCTGCTCGCTCGGGTCGGCCTCACACAGCTGACACACCAGAAATGGTTGCAGGATTTGAGCGCGCGCTGAGGGAAAATCTTCGCATTACGCTGGATGAAGTGGTCTCTGAATTGAACATTAGCCATGGTTCAGCACACCATATCATTCACAACGTGCTGGGGTTTCGCAAAGTGTCTGCAAGGTGGGTGCCTAGACAACTCGCACCCAAACTGAAAGAACGGTGAGTGGATGCATGTAAGAACTTCTGCAACCTTGCAAAACAGAAGGTGACGCTTTCTTACAGCGTGTAGTGACTGGGGATGAAAGCTTGGTCCACTACTTTCAGCCAGAAACGAAGAAGTCAAGCAAAGAGTGGCATCATTCAACCTCACCGAAGCCCAAAAAATTCCACACACAGCCGTCCACTGGAAAAGTGATGCTGATGCTCTTCTGGGATAGCCGAGGGCCACATGTAGAGCATTACATGCCCAGAGGGACCACAGTCACCAGTGCATCATACTGTGACCTCCTTAAAAATCATTTGAAACCAGCAATCAGATCAAAAAGTCGTGGACTACTCACTACTGGTGTTTTGCTGCAGCATAACAATGCTCGGCCCCATACTGCCCGCACGACAGCTGCAACAATCGAGGACCTGCATTTTGAGTATCTTCCTCATCCATCCTACTTGCCAGACCTCGCCCCTTCGCATTACCACATATTTGGGCCACTTAAAGAGGCGCTTGGTGGAACCACTTTCCGATCTGACGAAGAGGTCCAAGAGGTGGTGCACGAATGGCTACACAAGCAGCCAAAATTGTTTTTTTTCTCGAGGAATCCAGGCCTTAGTAAAGCGCTGGAAAAAATGCATTGAACGCAATAGTGGGGCAACTTAGCATAACAATTGTGCATTTTGTGAGGAAAGCACCAAATTTGGCACACTAGTAGACTATCCTATTATGAACAGATTTGGATATTGGGCCATCTCAAATTCAGCCCCTGATGGCTGTGGCAGCCATTTTCCAAAATGACACCTGCAGCTTGTTCCGACGAATTGCATCATCAATTGGCTTGGTCCTTTCCACCAGGCATTCTCTGGTGAAAGCCTGGAACTGCTCTTGGCCAATCTTCTTCACATTCCTGACAGTCTCAACTGCGGCAGGACCTGCAATGTCCTTTGTGTCAAGGACAACCAGATCCATGCTCTCTTCCTCAAAGGGGTTGCCAAGCTCTTCTATGACGCTGACAAGGGCGCAGACATCCTTGGCGAAAGAGGTCTGCACACTTGGCGTCTGGTCGTGATGACGTGTGTCCTCTCGCCTCCCCCAGTGTTGATGGCCATCTTGGAACTCTTCTATGGCCCTGGCAACTTCTGGCCCGGCAATCATCCAACGCCGCAGGGCACTTGGGTTGTCAGTGAGGCCGACTGCTCCACCATCTCCTTTGATGCAGGCGTTATTCTGTTCATGCGCCTGGTCGATTGGGATCGAAGAGAACACCTTCTTCGTCTTCTGTACAGTGAAGTTGCCAGCCCTGAATTCTCTGGCTACATCTGGGTGCTTCATTGGGAGTGCAACCATGTCCCTCAGGTGAACAGGGACGCACCTGGCATAGTGTGTGTGGTCTAAGGCATGGAACCATGGGACCAGTTCCGTCAGGGCATCAAGGTACATCGTGAATGAAGCCTGCCGCAGAGAACGCACGTAGACCAGTACCAACATCTCTAGTTCCAGCACAGTTGCCCAGTACTGAAAGTTGGGAATGTCTTCTCCTCTCTGGTGACACCAGTCTTCGAACTCAGGCAGGTCTTCTGCATCATCAGCATATGTCATACAGTGGCATTCATACGCATGGTGTTGCAGGATGTGCAGTGCCACTGCAGTGATTTGATGAGCTCTTCTTGTGCGGGTGACGTGCGCAGCTCGTAGGAAGGAGTCGGCCGTCCCTGGCGTTGCAATCTCGGCTTGCAAATCTGCAAAATCTGCAAATCTTGCAAAAATCAAATCTCTGAATCTGAGATGGCCCAATATCCAGATCTTTTCATAATATGATAGTCTACTAGTGTGCCAAATTTGGTGCTTTCCTCACAAAATGCACAATTGTTATTTAGCTTAGCTGCCGGACTACAATGGAGATGATGTTGAAAAAATAACAGTTGTTACACATGTACATGCAATAAACAAGTTGTGAAAAATATTTTAAGGTTACTTATTGACTGCTCCTCGTGTGTGTATGTATATGTGGATATATATATATATATATATATATTGTTGCGGATTTGAGAATCCTGTGTTTGTAAATACCACCCTCTGTAAATGTAATGATTCTTGTAAATACCTCCATTAATTGTAAAGATCAAAGGTCGTCCTTTTAGTTAGTCCATCGCACACACGTAGAGAACCATAGAACCTCTCTATAGTTATTTCTTTATTATGTGTATTAGTTAAGGCTCTGTTTTCCACTAGTTGACATTGCATTGCACCAAATGAAATAAGGTAGAATCCCCTTTCAATTGCCACCAAAACGCAATTGCCGGCAGCGTTTGCTGCCCTTTGGCTGGGGCTCGCTCGAATCGCCCCAAAACCTCCATTACGCACGTGGTCAAGCCTTGGAGAAGAAGGGGGAGGAGCTACATTACGGGCGTGGCCCACACCTCATCATCAAGGGTGGAGCCCCGAAAGACCAACCACAAATCAGTGGGTATGGCTTGGTAGGGCGTGTCATATAACCCGCGGCGCGACGCCCCCACCTCAGATGATTGAGGGAGTCAGATGAGCGAGGGAGCACGAAGGCAGTTTCTGTCAGGAAGGCGCTTGAGTTGGTGAAGAGAGACGTGCAACCTGCGGGAGTACGAGTGAGGGAGACGCTGTTTCCAACCAGCCTTGCCACGTCAAGCTCCGACGCGCTGCTGCGAACATCCCGGCAGTGTGGACCCGAGGGTGGAGAGTCGGCGGCTGCTCGCTCCCGGCCCGGCCGTTCTCCTGCGTCCAGCTGAACCTTCTTCTCATTCCAGCCATTCGTTCCTGCCTTCATTCCCCATTCGTGTAAGTCTGACTGTCGTCTGTCTGTGTTGTCTGGGGTATAAGTTAAGCTGTGTAAGAATTGCACTGTGTCTTCTTCCTCTTCTGTAAATTACTTTCGTTTCTTTCCTTCTCCTTGGTTTCTTTGGTTGTGTAAATAGTAGTTAATAAATACTTGTGTTCTTCCTACCTTTGCCTTCTTTCCTTCACATCCGTTCATTTTAGAGGTTTCCACATTGAGTTCCTGTGGCACGATTTGGCCAACGCTCAGAATCGGGTTTAGTGTCTTTGCTAATGGTTTGAACCGCGGGCTGCTAAAAACCGCTCGGCAAAGAACATCTTGCCCGTGGTCTCGAGCGGAGATGCCCACCTGCCTCGTGGAGGGATTGCCGGAGGTGTACGGGAATCCCTTGACCAATCACTTCGGGCAATCCCGCCACACAAGGGAGCGGGGTAGCTTCAGGATCGGAGACGGCCAGTGCAAATAGAAGGGGGATTAACCCCCCCCCCCCCATCCCGCTAAGGGGAGCGCCGTACTCCGTTTCCGTAACAATATATATATATATATATATATATATATATATATATATATATATATATATATACTGAAACGCAAAAGAAACTTACCACCTTTGAAACCTGTAAATATCAACAATAACACTGCGTGTAGTAAATGTGTGAACTTATTTGTGGACAATAGTGTCCTCACTGTCAGACAAAACGGTCACGGATGGTCACTTGAACCTTCAATGGTCACTTCATAGCACAGCTGTTGAACAGCCGTTTTGACTGTCAGTGATTAGCCAAGGGGTACGGGATGATTTTAATGAGCTGCACGTGATGTCTTGATATTGGCTTTAAAAATGCCAGTGCAAAATGGGCATTTCAATCAACATGCCACGATTGTCAAGGGATCAAAGGCAGCGTGCCCTGGGCATGCTGCAAGGCGGACTGAGCTACTGTGAGGTGGCACGTCGCCTTGGCTGTTCACACCAGACGATATCGGCCCTGGTGGACAGAGACACCCTCCACAACTCTGCAGATGACAGACCTCGATCAGGGAGGCCAAGAGTCACCACTGCAAGGCAGGACAGGCAGATGGTCCGAAGTCACCTGCAGGATCGTTTGAAATGTAAACCACTTGTTTGAAATGTAATAAAATTGTAACAGTTCAAAATAAAACAAACCAACAATTGCTAATTGAAACATTGGCATTTTATTGATGACATGTCAAGTTTTTGACCAAGATACACCATCTCATCAGTTTGTTCTACAGTACAGAACAGCACAGGGTGCAATGTCAGTCCCCTTTCAATAGCGTGTGTGGCCACCATTGTTTTGGATACAAGCAGTGCATCATCGGCGTATACTGCCGACCAGTCTTTGGATGGATTGCTGCTGGATTCTGTCCCACTCAGTCCTCAATGTCTGAAGCAGCTCTGCCCGTGTCCTGGCCCTGCCAACTACGCGTCTCCCAAGCTCATCCCACAGGTGCTCTATGGGATTCAGGTCAGGGGAGAGCGCAGGCCACTGCATGGTGTTGATGTTCTCGCCTTGGAGAAATGCAGTGGTAAAGCGAGCAGCATGGGGATGAGCGTTGTCATGCTGAAAGGTTCTCAGTTCTGGGTGGTCTAGCAGGAATGGCAGCAGATGATGTCGCAGGATCTTATCCACATACCGCTGGGCGTTAAGATTCCCATCCACAACCACCAGTGGCGTCCTGTACCGGCCTGATATGGCGGCCCACACCATCACACTTGGGCCACCCCACCTGTTGGCTTGACGCACGCAACAATCGGCATATCGCTCACCAGTTCTTCTCCAGACACGCTCACGCCCATCAGGACTGTCCACACAGAACCTTGACTCATCGCTGAAAGCGACCTCGTTCCACTGTGCCAAGGTCCACCGCTGATGCTGCTGGCACCATCTTTGTCGGTTGCGGCGATGGGCAGCCGTCATCACGGGGCCTCTGTATGGTCTTCTGGCAGTCAGGCCATAGTCATGCAGTCGTCTTCGTGCAGTATCATTGGAGATCCGTGGGTTTGCACGCCCCGGAGTTTCTGCCGCAGTGCGGGATGCTGGACGGAATCGATCCCGCAGGTGACTTCGGACCATCTGCCTGTCCTGCCTTGCAGTGGTGACTCTTGGCCTCCCTGATCGCGGTCTGTCATCTGCAGAGTTGTGGAGGGTGTCTCTGTCCACCAGGGCCGATATCGTCTGGTGTGAACAGCCAAGGCGACGTGGCACCTCACGGTAGCTCAGTCCGCCTTGCAGCATGCCCAGGGCACGCTGCCGTTGATCCCTTGACAATCGTGGCATGTTGATTGAAATGCCCATTTTGCACTGGCCTTTTTAAAGCCAATATCAAGACATCACGTGCAGCTATTTAAAATCATCCCGTACCCCTTGGCTAATCACTGACAGTCAAAACGGCTGTTCAACAGCTGTGTTATGAAGTGACCATTGAAGGTTCAAGTGACCATCCGTGACCATTTTGTCTGACAGTGAGGACACTATTGTCCACAAATAAGTTCACACATTTACTACACGCAGTGTTATTGTTGATATTTAAAGGTTTCAAAGGCGGTAAGTTTCTTTTGCGTTTTCGGTCTTTTTGAAGTTGGTCAAAATGGTCAAATTTTTCAGTCAAAATGCCCATTTTGCACTGGCCTTTTTAAAGCCAATATCAAGACATCACGTGCAGCTCATTAAAAATTATCCCGTACCCCTTGGCTAATCACTGACAGTCAAAACGGCTGTTCAACAGCTGTGCTATGAAGTGACCATTGAAGGTTCAAGTGACCATCCGTGACCGTTTTGTCTGACAGTGAGGACACTATTGTCCACAAATAAGTTCACACATTTACTATACGCAGTGTTATTGTTGATATTTAAAGGTTTCAAAGGTGGTAAGTTTCTTTTGCGTTTCAGTATATATATATATATATATATATATATATATATATATATATATATATATATATATATATATATATATATATATATATATATATATATTGTTGATGGCCCTAATTTCAAAAAGATTGATCGAGACAAGTACAGTACCAACATTTGCTCACGCATGTCATTTGTCAAAAAAATTATTTAAACTCAGCTTTGGAACGGAGAAAATAAGGATGAATCAATGGATACAGACCGAGACCTCCAGAAGCCTTTGGAATGTAGGCATGATATTGGCCTTCTTTCGACTTCCACAATTTTTGTGGTGCACTCTGATCTTCGCAAAACATTTCTTTTGCACGCCTTCTTTGTACTCAAAATCAATCGTATCCGCTGGCATGACGGATAAACAGAAAATAAAAAAACAAGACAGCTTTCAAGACTGTGCTTCCAAAATCTGATGTCCAAGTTGAAAGTATACGCCGAAAAGCTCTTTCATTATCTAGTGTTTTTGTGCCAAAGTGCCTTTTGTGTTTTAAACATTTTTCTGCATGGCCAGTGACAGGCAAGGGAAATCAAACCCATGGCCATTACAAATGGCTGCGGGAGAAGGTCTGCCACCTTCTTATTCCAAATGTGACTTATTTTCCAATACCCAGCGCACAGGATGGGCTCCGGCATGTATTGCTAATCCAATTTTGAAATTGGCTCATGTTGGGAGAGTGGGTGGCAAGGGTCACATTACTGCTTGGTTCTTTCCATTTGTGAGGAGACTGCCCTTCTGATCATTGAGTGATCCGTTATGATGAGTGATAATTTTCCTCGACGACTTCTATTATCACTACTTTAATGGCCCCAATTGTTCCCATCTTTTTGTGGGTCGGCTCAGCTATGTTTTGGCCCAGGTTTTTCATGAACCGGATGGCCATGTCTGAAGGTGGTAAGATACACAAATAGAGTGCCGGTGATAACTCACCTATTCTTCACAAAGCGCACTATGGGATCTTTAATGCCCACCGCCCAATTAATGCGAGCAGTTCCCCGGATTAACGTCCATCTGAGGGATGGCGTATGTTGCGATGCAACGCCCTGTTTGCAAAGAACCGATCCGAGAGTTTAGTCAGATCAGGAATTGAACAGCTCAAAGGTATGTGCACTACTTCTGCACCACCTGTTCATTTTATCATCCTCAAGGATATAATTACGATTGTTGTTGATGTTGTTGTTGTTCTTCTTCTTCTCACGGTGCTACACTTTTCCCAGACACTGCCAAACAGGTTATGGTACAGGAGTTGAGAACCTTCAGATTGTCTGATCTGTAAGGCTCTGGTAAGAGGGCATCTAGGAGATGCTCGATTGTTTGAAAAGTCTCTCCACAGTCACAATTGATAGGGACATTTTGATTATATCCCGACTTCTGTATAAGGACTCTGCAGTGTCCAATCAACCTGTCTTGAGGTGACTGAGACACAGCCTAGTTGGTCATGGCTCATTGGCTCCTTTTAGCAGGGCCTCCTCACGGTCAAGTGCCAGCTGGTGAGGTCTTGATTGCAAGTGTGTAAACCTTGTATCTATCGTGCAATTGTGGGGGTTACCATTCAGGGACTGAACAGCATGAAGGAAGCAATTCCTGGACTTCAACCTCTTGGGTTCTGGCTCATGTTGGGAGAGTGGGTGGTGAGAATCACATTCCTGCGTGTCCTTTCCATTTGTGAGGAGACTGCCTTTCTGATCCGAGGTGAAGCAATAGCAAATAGAGGTCCTCCACTCGCATTGGTTTAAGCCTTAAAGCAATCATAAAAAGTTCTGCAGGATGTGATGAGGACTGGATCCATCTTCTTGGCATGTGAGGAATGGCCCCAAACAGGACAAAGACATTCCGCTGCCGAATAGTACAAGGCAAGGGCAGTATGGTCCCTGGATCTGTTCCCCATTTGGAGTTTGTCAGCTTCCTCAATACATTGTTCTGGCCCCTACCTTCACCTTTGTCTTAAAGACATGATCGTTGTAGCTGAGGGTACGGTCCAGGGTAACTTAAAGGTATATTGGCTCGAGGTTGTGAGTCAGTATTCTCCTATCCCAGCAAACATTTAGCTTCCGGTTTGCATCCCTGTTAAGATGAAACGCACCGATTCGCACCTTTTCTGGATTAACCTGAAAGTGGTTGCCAGTATAGTATTGGTTAATCCAGCTAGTGTCAGTGAGGGACTGTTCCACTTTCTCAAATGATTGATCCTGGGATGCGATACAGAGATCATCGGCATATAGGAAATGCCTGGTATTTGGATGCATGTGTTGGATCACTTGTGCAGATATTAAACAGTGAGGTAACAAGAACACTGCCTTGAGGAAGTCCATTCTTCTGTCTACGCCATCTGCTGCGATTGACCGTGAGGTCCACAAAGAAACGTCAACTGGCCAGCATGTTTTGAATCAGTTCTGGCAGTCTTGCATCCATTGTTATCTGGATTAACTTCTGCACAATATTCCTGTGATTGACTGTGACGCATGCCACAGACAGGTAAACAAGTTGTGTAACAGCAAGGAGGAACTGTTGATGCTTTATAGCAATTATGGTGAGCTCAGTATGAACACTGTTCTACATTTTGCATTTCCCTGAAGAAATTATACTTGACTCGAGCTATTGCGAGGAAAAAACGCCATGTCACTCGACCAACCGTAATAGGAGGAAGCAGGGTTGAAGAGGAGGTGTTTTGACAAGACTGCAGAAGCGGAGCAATTCCCAACCTCTCCCCAGCATCCTCCTGACTAATGTGCGCTCTTTGCATTACAAGATGGATGAATTGACTTGCCACATACAAGCCTGGCAAGGTTTCCGGGACTGTTCTTCTATACATTTTTACTGAAACTTGGCTCGACTCCACTGTACCCGAGTCTGTTATCCAAATCCCTGGATTTATGCTGCACCGGTAGAATCGTGATTTTGAGGCCGTGAGTAAAAGGAAAGGTGGAGGACTGTGTTATCTAGTCAATGGCATGTGGTGTACTAACACAAAGGTGTTATCGCATTCCTGTACTGCGGAGCTGGAAACTTTGGTCATAAAATGTCGTACATTTTATCTTCCTCGCAAGATTTCATCACTGGTCTTGGTTGCTGTATCGATCCCTCTGGACGCCAATGCCGCATCTGCCATCAAAAAACCCTCTGATGTCATTACTATACATGAAATTGCGAATTCAGGGGCATTTTTTGTGGTATTCAGGGGAACTTTAATCATACCAACCTAAGGAAGAAAAAAAAAAAAAAACCACCTTTAGAGGCCATTTTTCCCCGCAAAGCGGGGGTTGGCCTTTTTCGGGAATCATGGTTGTTGTTGTTTTTTGGTCCCCTTTTTGAAGCAATGTTTTACGGCCGGATGCCCTTCCTGACGCCAACCCTTTTTGCCGCCTTTAACGACAAACAGGGAATTACCAGTGAACTGGTACTCAATTAGCCGACCTCGGAAGGATGACAGGCTGAGTCAACCCCCCTGGCGTTAATTCAGCGATCGACCGGGATTCGAACCCAGGATCCTAGGATCCTAAGCCGGCACCCTAGCCGCTAGCCCAACACCAGGGTTGGTCATACCAACCTAAGGAAGGATCTTCCCAAATACTACCAGCATGTCACCTGTTCAACTCGCCATGATAAGGTTTTGGATCGTTGTTACACGATTAAGATGCATATTGTTCACTATGTCGAGCCCCTCCAGACGAATCAGATCATAATATGATCCACCTCGTGCCCACGTAATGTCAACGATTGAAGCATCAAATGCCAGTGAAACGTCTCGTCTCACAGTGTACTCCAATGGCTGTTGATACCGTACGTGGCTGCTATGCGTGTACTGATGGACGAATGTACTGATGTGATCTTGTGTTACCTGAAATTTTGTGAGCATATCTGCATACTCAAGAAACTGGTGACCATTCATGGCAATGAAGAACCTTGGTTAAACAAATCATCAATCTCGCCAAAGTTGGGTTGGCAGGAACAGGCATTACTAAATATGAAACACGGAAGGCAATTAAAGCTGCAAATGATGCTTACCGTGAGAAACTAGGAATGAATGTTTCTTCTTCCAATCCAAAACGACTTTGGCAGGACATTAATGTGATTCAGGGGATCAAACCACTTGATATTTATTGATTTTAGTTCTGCTTTTAACACCATTTCACCATGTAAATTATATTTGAAACTTGTTAAACTCAGTCTTGATGGATCGATATGTCGCTGGTTGTTGGACTTTCTTTTGGAAAGGCCGCAGGTGGTTAGAATTAGCTCGTTGATTTCAAAATCTATCACCTTGAACTCAGGTACGCCGCAGGGTTGTGTCCTTTCTCCTTTATTATATTCGCTTTTCACGTACGACTGGAAATCGCTTTTTGGCAATTGTTTGAATACTAAATTTGCTGATGATACTACCATTGCTGGCCTTATTGACACGAGTGCGGATAACTATTGGAAACAAGTGAAAATTATACTGGTTTTATGACTTGTGTTCTCAAAACAATCTGGAGTTAAATGTTGTGAAAACCAAGGAACCTATTGTAGACTTTTGGTGAAATTATCCTGAAATAAAACCTTTTTTTATAGATGGGAGTAGAGTCGAAATTGTAGAATCTTTTAAATTCCTTGGAATTTGCATTTCAGCAGATCTGAAATGGTCAATCCAGATTGATAATTGTGATAAAGCGCAGCAACGTTTGTTGTCGTTTTTGAGATGCCTCACGAGTTTTGGTGTTGATCGTTCACTGTTGGTTAAGTTATATCGGGCAGTGGTGGAGAAGGTCTTAACTCTATCACTGTCTGGTGTGGTAATGCTGTGGTGGACGATCGACGCGTCATGACGCTCTCTATCACTGTCTGGTGTGGTAATACGGTGGTGGACGATCGACGCCGGATTGACAAAAATTGTGCGGACTGCACAGCGGATAGTTAGTGGTGGACTGCTAAACATGCAGTCCTTGTATAACAGTCAGGTAATTGGCCGAGCTGTTGATATTGATACTGGTCTCGCGATGTTGATAATGTTGATATTGATACTGGTTGATATTGATACTGGTTGATATTGATACTTGGAAGATCTCGCGAGATCTTTGTCGGCGAGGTCACGTCTTTTCGAAGCTGTCCACGCTCTCAAGCTTTCGAAGTTAAGTAATTGTTCACAATTGTGTTTTTGTCGAAACTGTATTTATCTTTCAGTGTGTGTACCTATACTGTGCCCCTAAGAAGATTCTCGGTGTTAATCTTTCATACCTGTATAGAAAATCGTCGGTTAATTCATGTCGCGTCTTTTGAGGCCTTGTGTCTTTTGAGGCTTTGTACCGTGTCCTACCTTGAGGCTTTGTTTTTCTCAGCGGTCCGTCGATTGTGCTCCAATTACTTTCGTTCTCTCAGTTTTTCCCAGTCTTTTCACCACATACTTCCTTGTTTAAAATCTCAACTCAAAAAAAAAACAACCAAAAAAACATTCCTTCTCTGTTCTTATTCGTTTATTCGTTGTTCTTATTCGTTCGTTTGTTCTTCAACCACGTGTTTCACCCCTATTTCCCCAGATAGTTTTCACTGTTAAATTTTAAAATGTTTAAACTTTCCCCTGAAGTGCTGTATTCTGTCGTATATTATAACACCTTTTTCTTCTTCTTCTTTAAAGGGTTGCTTTCGACTTGCTCACCAAATCTATTCATTCCAAAAAAAAATGCCATCTCTTACAGTGCCTCTTTCATACATTCCCTAAACTCATCTGCACTCCACCCCCCCCCCCCCCCCCCTCCAGCGTCCTTAAACGTATTTTTGACTCGAAGGTCACAATAAACTCATTTTGCAATAAATGTTCGTTTCCCATTAATCGTACACTTTCTAAAATCCAATCTCACTCCTCGCCTCCAAATCTTCCCCATCACCCCTCCCCTCCAAAACTTCCCCATCACCCCTCCCCTCCAAATCTCCCCCCTTGCCCCTCCCCTCCAAATCTTCCCCATCACACATCTCTTTCAAATCTTCCCCCTTGCCCCTCCCCTCCAAATCCTCCCCATCACCCATCCCTTTCAAATCTTCCCCCTTGCCCCTTCCCTCCTAAACTCCCCCCACACCCCGCCCTTCCTAGACTCCCCCTCGCCCCTCCCCGCCTAGACTCCCCCCTCCCCTCCAAATCTCCCCCATCTGCCATCCCTTTCAAATCCCCCCCCTTGTCCTTTCCCTCCAAAACTCCCCCTGAAACCCTCCCCTCAAAAACTCCCCCCTCGCCCCTCCCCTTCAAATCTCCAAACCCTCATTTCTTCTCCATTTCCCCCCTCTCACCCCTCCTCCTCAAAGTGTCCTCCCCGCTACTTCCCCCTTCCAACTCTCACCTCCATCTCCCCCAACCCTCTGCCTCGCTCTTCCCCCTCCTCAAATAACACCTCACTGTGCCTCACCCAATCCCCATCAAATCTTTTGTCCGCCCTATCTTTTCCTTTCTCCGAGTTATTCTGAAATCTCTGACACACCTTCAACAGCTCTCCCTACCTCTTCCTCCTCTTCCACATCTTACCCTACCCCTCCACCCCCCTGTTCTGTATCCGATGCTCCCCCTTCCTCTTCATTAACGGTATGGACCTCAAACATCCGGGGCCTTCGCTCAAACTTGACTGATCTCTCCCATACAGGTTGCTTCTGACAAGCCAGACATGATCTGCTTAACAGAAACTTTCCTCCTTCACGATGTCTCTGATTCCTTAGTATCTCTCCCGGGTTACTCCCTCCTCCGGTATGATAGACCTGAGCCTCGTGCTGGAGGTGGGGTTGCTATCTTTATCAAAAACTCTCTTTCTCACTCACCCTGCACTGCCCTCTCTCCACCTCACCCCCAGGAATACCTCTGGCTATGGCTTCCCCTTCGCTCCCACCATTTGTTCATATGTGTGTTATACCGTCCAACAAACAGTGATGACTCCATCTACATCTCGCTGTCTGATAATATGGACCAACTTCTATCGACTCATCCCAACTCTCTCTTCCTCATATGTGGCGATTTCAATTGTCACCATGCTAGTTGGCTGGGTGTGGGTACCTCTCTCACCAGCCATGGCTCCTCAGCAAAGGACTTCTGCGACTCACTGGGACTGACACAATCTGTCAACTTCCCGACCCGGATCTTAGTCAACGGAGCATCTTCTCTTCTGGACTTGGTTATGACTAACTTCCCTGAAAATGTCCCATTCTCAGAGAGACTCCTCAGCGTCGACGAGTCTGGCATTTCACTCAGGCCAACTGGCACGGTCTTCAAGCAGCCGTCAATCATCTGGACTGGTCTCCCATCTCTACCGCCTCTGTCATCAACTCATCTTGGGAATTCTTCCAAAGTAAATTGCTCTCTCTCATGCACAGATTTATCCCATCTCGTCTTCAGTCGTCATACCTTTCCTCCCGTCCATGGCACACGGATTCTTGTGGTGAGGCTGTTGCCCAGAAACAACTTGCCTTCGTCTCCTGGAAAGCAAATCCAACGGAAGGAAATCTCATTTCCTTTCACAAAGCTCGAGACAAGTGTGTGTCCACCCTCAGGAGAGCCAGGAAACAATATCTCTCCGTTCTCAAGACCGAACTCTCTTATCTGTCTCCCTCTTCCAAATCCTGGTGGCATCTGGTCAAATTTGTTTCTTTTTATTCTTTTCCTTTTTTTTGTATACAGTCGAGGCTCGTGAAAGAGCTAACATTTATCAAAGAAACAAATCAAACAAACAAGCAAACAAAGTATATAAAAAGGGGAGCGGTCAACAAGATGGGGAGAGAAGGGGAGGAAGCACACAAACAACATTTGAGAGCAGGGACATCGGGAGATGTGTGGGAGGGAGAGGGCCTGGGGGGAGGCAGGATAGGTATAAAACGCAAGGACACCAAGGACTTCCAGGAAAGAAGACAAAAGTCACCTCAAAAAAGTGGATTTGGGGTGAAATTAGCAGGGGTAGAAAAGATCAAGGTTTTGGATTGGGGAAGATAAGAGATGGTGGTGAACAGCCGTTTTAAAGACCTGGAGGGAGGAGTGGGATTGAAGAGAGTGAGGGAGTTTGTTCCAGAGGCAGGAGAAAAGAGGAATGAAGGAGTGAAGGTGAGCAGAGAGTCTTGATTTTGGCAGTTTAACCATAAGAGGGTTGCTGGCAGATCTTGTGCTACCTGTAGGAATATTGATATTGAGGAATATTGAAGACCATCTGGACAACCGACTCGCTCAGCTTCACACTGTTGAAACCAAAGCTTTCAGAATCATTGGAATGTCCCGCGATGAAGCTAACTCCGAGGGCCTTTCACTCACTCACCGCAGGCAGGTAGGTGGTCTTTCTGTCTTCTACCGACTCCTCTCCGGCCTTGCTCCCCCAGCTCTCTCTGTGCTCTGTCCCCCAAATATTCCTACAGGTCGCACAAGATCTGCCAGCAACCCTCTGATGGTTAAACTGCCGAAATCTCGGCTCTCTGCTCACCTTCACTCTTTCATTCCTCTTTTCTCCCGCCTCTGGAACAAACTCCCTCACTCTCTTCAATCCCACTCCTCCCTCCAGGTCTTTAAAACGGCTGTTCACCACCATCTCTTATCTTCCCCAATCCAAAACCTTGATCTTTTCTACCCCTGCTAATTTCACCCCAAATCCACTTTTTTGAGGTGACTTTTGTCTTCTTTCCTGGAAGTCCTTGGTGTCCTTGCGTTTTATACCTATCCTGCCTCCCCCCAGGCCCTCTCCCTCCCACACATCTCCCGATGTCCCTGCTCTCAAATGTTGTGTTTGTGTGCTTCCTCCCCTTCTCTCCCCATCTTGTCGACCGCTCCCCTTTTTATATACTTTGTTTGCTTGTTTGTTTGATTTGTTTCTTTGATAAATGTTAGCTCTTTCACGAGCCTCGACTGTATACAAAAAAAGAAAGAAAAAAGAAAAGAAAAATTTGACCAGATGCCACCAGGATTTGGAAGAGGGAGACAGATAAGAGAGTTCGGTCTTGAGAACGGAGAGATATTGTTTCCTGGCTCTCCTGATGGTGGACACACACTTGTCTCGAGCTTTGTGAAAGGAAATGAGATTTCCTTCCGTTGGATTTGCTCTGGAACAAACTCCCACACTCCCTTCAATCCCACTCCTCCCTCCAGGTCTTTAAAACAGCTGTTCACCACCATCTCTTATCTTCCCCCATCCAAAACCTTGATCTTTTCTACCCCCACTAATTCACCCCAGATCCACCTTGTTTGAAATTCCAGCTTCTTTCCTGGAAGTCCTGGCAGTGTCCATATGTTTTATACCTCTCCCACCCCCCCTTCCCATGCCTCCCCCCCAAAGCCCTCTCCCTCCCACAGATCTCTCGATGTCTCCATGTCTCCATGTCTCTCGGTCCCTGCTCTCAAATGTTGTGTTTGTGTCCTTCCCCCTCTCTCCCCATCTTGTCTACCGCTCCCGATGTTATTTGTTTTATGTGTCGGTTTGTCTGTTTGTCTTTCTGTGTGATTAATGTTCGCTCTTTCACGAGCCTCGATCTTGTATACAAAAAAAAAAAAGAAAAAAAAAAGTGAAAGGCCCTCGGAGATAGCGTCATCGCGGGAGATTCCAATGATTCTGAACGCTTTGGTTTCAACAGCGTGAAGATGGGCTAGGTGTGAGGCAGTATTCCATTGAGCTGCGGATGAAAGCCTTGTATGTGGTGAGGAGCTCAGGTGTGCCAAGGAAGGACTTCGCACGACGGAGGATGCCCAGTCGGCGACTGGCTTTGGAGGCCAGATTTGAAATGTGGTTTTCCCAGGAAAGATCATGGCAGATAGTGAGACCTAAAAGCTTGAGTGACAGAACTTCTTGGAGAGGATTATTCAGAAAGTGGATTGGAGGGTTGTCCAGTCGGTCTTTTCCGAGAGACATCGTAAGAGTGTGAGATTTGTCAGGATTGAAAGACATGTTCCACTTGTTTACCCAGTCTGTGATTTTGTCCAGGTCTGCAGAGAGTGAGGCGGCTGCAGACTGCCGATCTGAGGGATGAGGAATGGAGCGGCAGAGAGTGGAGTCATCAGCAAAGAGATAGAGAGGATTTTCAAGAGAGTCAGAGAGATCATTGATGAAGACCAGAAAAAGCACAGGGCCCAGAACACTGCCTTGGGGAACTCCAGCCTGAACAGGAAGAGGAGATGAGAGAAACCCATTCAGGGCCACACGTTGACTATGACGAGAGAGGAAGTCCGCAAGCCATGCATGGAGATTTCCATGGATACCAAAGGAGGAGAGTATGGTGAGCAGAGCGGGGTGCCAGACCGTATCGAAGGCACGTGATATGTCGAGGGAGACAGCTCTAATTTCCTGTTTGGCATTGAGGACCTCCATCCATTGTTGAGACAGCAGAAGCAGCATGTCCAGAGTAGAGTGACCAGGTCTGAAACCAAATTGATGATCAGAGATCAAGCCATTGGAGAAGAGGAAGGATTTCATATCCGAAGCAATGATGGATTCCATGACTTTGCTGATAATTGGGAGAAGGCTGATTGGTCTGTAGTTGCTAGGATCTGTTTTTGCACCTTTTTTGTGCAAAGCGGTGATGTTGGCTGATTTCCAAGCAGATGGCAGTTGACCTTGAGCAAAAGAGAGGGTGAAGAGAACAGAGAGAGGGAGTGAAAGAGCGGAAGAAAAGGATTTTAGGACCTGTGGGCTGATGCCGTCAGGTCCAGTTGCAGAATCAGAGTCGAGGGTTGACAGAAACTTTTCCACCTTGTCAGGAGGAAAGGACACAGAGTCCAGGAGCAGCTGGGTACGACTGGGTACGGTGGGTACAGAGAGGGATGATTCACTTATGAATCACTGACAGCTGCAATATGGTTGAAACAGACTTGGTGGTATAATGGTTAGTGCGTCCGCTCAGAGTCTGAGAGGTCGGCAGTTTAAACCCCAGCCGAGTCATACCAAAAATCAAATATGGTACACGGTGCTTCCTTCCCTGATGTTCAGCATTTAAAAGGATAACAGCACCGAAAATCCCCATAGATTGGCATCCATTGGGAGGAGGAAATTCCTCCTTCGGAAATGCCCCGCTGAATGAGGTGAGAAAGGCGGCGTCATTGTTGGAGGGGAAGAGTGGAGGCGTGTCGCTAGTACCCAGAGTGTCCAAGAAGTGACAAGCTCAGTGGCTGTGTTTGTGTCATGTAACGGTTCTATGTTGTGTCTCACGTATTCATCTGTATGCCCATGTGTGTGAGAGGTGTGTGTGTGTGTGTGTGTGTGTGTGTGTGTGTGTGTGTGTGTGTGTGTGTGTGTGTGTGTGTGTGTGTGTGTGTGTGTGTGTGTGTCAGCTCCACTGCCTTAGATTGTGCAAGAAGTAAAATAAACCAAACGGCTTACACATGCAAGCGGCCATAAAACGATGATGATTGATGATGATGATGAATTGCTTTGCAATAAATGTCCCCTACTGGTCCCAATTAATATTCTTGGTCCAAGCACTCAGCAATTGTGAGCCATATACAGTAGGCCAAATTGTTTTATGTATGCAAAGCTACAGAATAAGTTGCAGTTTCTGTAACTTATAATAGTCATGTACCAAGTTTCAGTTCAATATGTTAAAGCGAAAGGGGAAAGAGTCTGGAAAACTGACACATGTGTAAAAGTGATATTTTCTAAGTCCAAAAACGGGATAACTCCATGGAAAATTGGCTAAACGCCCCGAATCTCAAACTTGTTCTGTAACGTATTTAAAAAAATAAAGCCATGTACCAAGTTTCTGTTGAATATGTTAAAGGGTAGGCCTATGGAAAAAAACGTCTGGAAAACCACGGGTATGGCAGACAGATGGACGGAGAGACAGACAGACGGAGAGCAAACCTATAGTCTCCCCTGGTGAAACCAGTAGGGGACTAATAAAAACGGTTGCAGTTGTGCAACCCACCAATGAAGTTCCCTGTCATACAACTGTTGCACAACTCAAGTGCAAGTCGCCTGTCATACAGATCAGGTCCTTCAAACTTCAGCCCAATCCAATATCAACGCTCTGTCCATCATCATCATCATCATCCCTCGCTTGTTCCGGAGGAGGGTTAACCTCTGACAGGTCAGTTTTACTTTGATTCCCATGACGGTCAGCATACCTTTGTCAACCAACAGGCGATAAAAGGCATTGCACATCTCAGTTAAGTAATGATCATGAATTCCTCCAAGTTGGTTTCAGTTACACAGAGCTTGGTTCCAGTGTGGAGAAGATCTGCTCTTGTTGTGAAGATGATGCATAAAGTTGCACTTCAGCAAAGCAAGTTCAATGGACTCGAGAGTAAACACATCATAAATACCGTAATTCTAACCTTCAACCTATTACCCAAAAAACAGCTTTGCAAGACTACACCATAATGTTTTGCCTTGATTACACACCAAAACAATGCCTTTTTCAAAGAAAGACTGCTTCTCAGTCATATTATGTGTAAATAAAAAATTAATGGGAACGAGGGAGGAAACTCACTTGGTAGAACATACGATCTGCAAAACGCAGCATCTCGGCAAAAGCATTGAGCCAACAGTGCAGAAAGGCGAAGAAAGCGAGGAAGAGAACGAGGACACCTGTACACACACACACACACACAAACATGATAAATCTTTTTTTATTATCGTTACATTTGTTGGAAGGGGGTTAAGAAATTAGAATGAAGGCAAAAGCTCCTGCTTGTATGTAGATTGTAGGACTTTTGAACCCGTATAAAGATCATGTGGATCTAGGGATAAGTTATGTTGTTTGTTCATTCCCAGCTGGGATATGGCGTTGTAACCTTTAGTGGCGAGAGTGGGTTAAGGGTGTCTCAAATTGTGTCTCCTGTATCGAAACGGATGGGAGTAGGGTGAGAGGGAGCCACATCGAGCGTCTCATCATCCGTGCTGCCTTATGCCTATTTACCCTCTCCGCCTCGTGGGGAGCTTTTGCTAGATTCACGGCAATTTCGTGCACCATCACATTATCCTTGTGTGTTTTTTGTCTCACAATCAGAGACCAAGAAAAAGCAGCAGGAAAAGAATTCCACTGCTTTTTCTTAAAAAGACAGGGCTAAAAATAGAAAACTTGAATTCTAAAATCATCGTCAAGCTTACACATGCAAGCGTTTTTTGATACAATCTCAGCATCAGGATAGAGAACATAACACAAATTAAAAACCGATTGGTCAATTCAACGAATAGAAGTCAACATAATACTAGAAATCTGCTCAATGACAATGTTCCGGTTGAGTTTTTGTTTTCTCAGGTCACGATGCATTTTAAACTGGGTTTTGTTTTTGCTTGATCAACTTTCCATTAAGCAGTTACTTGTTGAAACTAGATGGTATTCTTAGAGTACTTACCCTGCACAGTCAACTTGGTGCAAGCCAACTCTTCTGTTTTTGAACGTTTTTACGGTGTAGCCCATAGGGCAAAGCCACATAGAACAGTGTTTGTCTGTCTGTATGTATGTATGTATGTATGTATGTATGTATCCTCAATGTATGTATGTATGTATGTATGTATGTATGTCTCCTCAAACGTATACCAATCAGAGCTCAGGATCTGGTCACATGACAGGGTGATGTGATTACATCTGATGTCATTACGGCGGTATGGCGGCTGACTCTCCACACACCGTCATTTTGATTTATATGCCGTTCATGCCAAACATATCGTCAAACCTGTCATATATCACAATTGCTCCACCTTTACGTTTTTCATTCAGTGTGAAACACAAACAAACCGATTGTTAAAATGACCATCAAATATCGAAAGCATCAGCGTTACGTCTCTTCCAACAAAACGGCACGTACCAAACCCTTGTGGGGTATACAGTACTCACAATAAGTTAGGGATATTGGCAGGTTCTTCAGTGTGGTTGATTTTGTGTATTAATTATGTTGAAAAAAGTTGTTGGTCCTAATTCTGTGGTTATTAATGAGTGTGAAAAAACACAGCATTCTTGATTTCAATACCCTAACCCTAACCCCTATAAAATAAAATAAACTCACTCTCACAATATCCCTAACTTATTGTGAGTAGTGTAATCTAGATTACAGTAGATCTTCCCTCAGTTCTGTAAGTAAAACCTATCTCACGGATGTCGGGATTCCTCCAAATGTCTTTGTTTAATGTTATAAACAGCATTAACGACTGTTTAAAAAGCTAATCATGTGTGTTTGTGGTTTATCATATTTTACAAGCCCGGCGACACCGCTGTTAGACTTTCGGTCTTGTTTTTCTTTTATACAATATGGCTGCCAGACCATGTGAGTGATATCATAAATTCATACTCTCGAATATAATTGTTGTGTAGATCATGCTCAATAAATTTTTAACTGATCAGACTAAGTGTTGGCCCTGTCGAATTGTGACGTCATAATTAAGGCACAAATGACGTCATTGTTAACAACACCTATTCCCCATATTGAGTTATTTACACTAAGCCATGTTTCAATTTTTTTCCATGGAGCGGTTTCAGAGTTGTTGTTGTTGCGTATAATTGTTACGTATAATTGTTGCGTATATAGAGGTGCAAAGTTTTTACAAGATGAAGCGTGGTACAGGCCACGGCGTCCATACCACGTGACCTATAACCTCATAATTATTGTAAAATTATACAAGAGGAGGCGCTAATACGGTAAAAATTTCATGTCAATCGGACCAACAGTTGCCGAGAAAATTAAAATAAAAAAAATGCAGACACGCACATACGCCACACGTACACACGCCACACATACGCAACCGAATGCCTAACCCGGATTTTCGCTTCACGAGCGCAGGGTAATAAATATCTGTTATATAGATATGATTATTATTAGTTGTATGTATATTGAATAATAATTTGAGGCCCGTATTCTTGAAAGAGCTTCGGGGTATTTACAACAAGTCGATAAACGTTTCAAGGCTAGAACCACTCCTGAACAGATAATCATTTTGTCACAGATATAGGTTGAAAAAGTGTCAACACATCAGATCAGTGGTTTGGCAGTTTAAGGTTGGTGACAAAAATTCGAATTAAAGGAAGAGGGAGAAAATTGAGGGTGGAAAAGGTATGGGTTATGGGGTGGAGGGATAGAGGCGATGTTGGAGGGGCACACAACACTAGAGTGAGGGCTGGAATGTTCCGCACGACTCGTGGTGGAATGGTGTAAGTTTTTGGAAGTGCGATTTGTGTTATAGTGTTCGAGTATATAATTCAATTGGAATTAAAGGATTTAAAGCCTGCTGAAAAAAAGTATTTTTTCGGAAGTTTACCACTGTTGATGCACAGTCTTGTACACCATCTTATTGATCACATTACATTAGATCTTCATGCCTGTTGTGCGTGTCCTTTATGATGTCCCTAAAACAGTATGTTTCCCGTTTGGAATTATTTCCAACTTTGTTTGACTGACAGACAGACTTTTAAAAAAAATCCTTACTCCTCTGTGCACATGCATGACCGAAACGAGACGCCGTACAATTTGCCAAATTCAGAGCCAAAGTATGAATAAACTGCAGATTAATGCTACGATTCATATTCTACTGTGTTCAAAATACAAAATTCAATTGAAATTATGTACTTCCTCACTCATAGATTGATGTCTGTCAGACAGAGAGATGGACAGACAGACATAGTGAACCAATTGCTGCTTAAACCCGCTGTGCGCTTCGTGCGCAGAGTAATAAAAGAGTTGCCAAAATGTGTGTATATATCATGGATAGGCGAAGATCGTGGTAGCATGGTTCATCAATTTACCTGGGAGGGTGCAGTTGAAAATGCACAAAACAAGGATGCGCAAGCTATACGGCTGCTTGCTGAAGTTGTGAAACAGCGGGATGCAAAGTCTCACAAGAATGTAGTAGGCATAAAACAGGCAGCCCAGCACCTAACAAAAGAAAGAAACAAAGGCAAAAAAAAAAGCCAATTTTACTTTGGGTGATAAATCAATCCATTTTTATCCATTATACATTTTGGTTCAGATAGTTGGATAAAAGAGGGGTTGTAAAATGCAAGCAAAATGGGGTCATTCCCAAAATGGATGCTCTGCCTTATAGTCCTCCCAACGGACAACACAATCAAGGATATTGGAGCAGATGAAAAGCACAGGATTTTGTAGGAAGGATTCAATAGTACAAGGGACAGCATGAGATGACTGCGTTGCCACCTTGAACGTGTAAAAAGAAAAACAAAAATAAGATGGATATAAAGATTTCACAGGTGAGAGAAAAGGATGGTGACACCATCAAGGTGAGCTGAAATAATGGACTCATGAGACTTTCAAGCAGTGCGTCAATGCACGAATCCATCACACCCGGTACCGGTACCTCCCTTTCAGCCAACTTGCAGCAAAGGCAGGGGATGTCAAAAAGAAGCCGAAGACCAAAAGACAACCAATCTGCCAGAGGTGAAAGAAGTGTGCCACGATCGTCCGATTCAGGACAGGTTAAATGCTGATACTGGAAACAGCTTCTTTCTGGGAATGGACTGGGAGTGGGTCACCTTGATGCCTTTATTGTGTAGTTTTGAATCACACTTGCAATAGTATAGCACCTGGAAATGGGGTAGCCCAATGCTGCTTCATACTGCGAGCATGTATGATAGGACAGCACATTGTATGGTTCTTCGGCCAAAAAAAAAAAGGAATCCTCATTTAATCAGTCGATGAGAGCACGGATATAGATTCCCTTCTCAAATGATGGACTGACGTTACCAAAAACAGGCTTCTAAACGCTGCCTACAGTGCATTCAGAAAGTATTCTGACCCCTTCACTTTTTTCACATTTTATTGTGTTGCAGCCTTATGCTGAAATCGTTTAACACGCACATATTGGTCCTATTCCTATTCCTATTCATTCCTATATAACCTATTCCTATTCCTATTCCTATTCCTATAAAACCTATTCATTTTTCCCTCATCAATCTACACTCAATACCCCATAATCACAAAGAGAAAACAGGATTTTAGAAAGGTTTGCAAATTTATTAAAAAGAAAAAACTGAAATATCACATTTACATGAGTATTCAGACCCTTTGCTATGACACTTGAAATTTAGCTCAGGTGCCTCCCATTTCTCTTGATCATCTTTGAGATGTTTCCACACCTTGATTGGAGTCCACCTGTGGTAAATTCAATTGATTGGACATGATTTGGAAAGGCACACACATGTCTATATAAGGTCTCACGGCTGACATTGCATATCAGAGCAAAAACCAAGCCATGAGGTCGAAGGAACTGCCTGCAGAGCTCAGAGACAGGATTGTGTCGAGGCACAGATTTGGGGAAGCCGACAAAAAAAATTCTGCTGAATTGAAGGTTCCCAAGAGCACAGTGGCCTCAATAATTCTTAAATGGAAGAAGTTTGGAACAACCAGGACTCTTCCTAGAGCTGGCCGCCCGGCCAAACTGAGCAATCGGGGGAGGAGGGCCTTGGTAAGAGGTGACCAAGAACCCGATGGTCACTCTGGCTGAGCTCCAGAGATCCTGTGTGGAGATGGGAGAAACTTCCAGAATGACAACCATCACTGCAACACTCCACCGATCTGGGCTTTATGGCAGAGTGGCCAGACGGAAGCCTCTCCTCAGTGAAAGACACATGAAAGCCACAGAATCATGTTTCTCACAGTCTGAGAGTCCTTTAGGTGCATTTTTGCAAACCCCAAGCGGGCTTTCATGTGTGTATATGTTTATGTATGTATATTTATATACATATATATATATATATATATATATATATATATATATATATATATATATATATATATATATATATATATATATATATATAATACACACACATACATATGTGTCAGAATTTTGAACGAGGTACAAATCCCCAAAAACACACATTGATTGCTTTAAACCTATATAACTTTGTCCCAAATGTTCTGAATTAGTACATTTAGGTGTCATCCTGTAGAACACAATCACGGCTTTCAGAAAATGTATAGTTTTATATACTTTTTATCAATTATCTACATGTTATAAGCCTCTGAACCTCAAAAAATGGTGAAAAAGGGCATTTTTTTAGTAGTTCGTTACCCTTCAAAGCCATGCATTCATTATAAAAGCCTTTTTCAGATACTTTTCACAGCTGGAATAAAAGTAGATCTAAATAACTACTCTACTGAATGTGTTTTTGTGTTACTCATGTCAGTTCCTGAGTCACAGCTCCTCCTCATATAGGATGAAGCAGATGAACCGTAACGTAAGAGATATTTATATAAACCCTGTTTTACACATATCAGGGTGTTCCATAGTTCTTCTTTAGGGCGCAACGAACAGCACTTATACGTATGTATTAACTCTGTAAAAATCATTGACCTCCTTTGTTTCTCTGAGACACAACAAGCTTGAGTGTGAATTTAGAAACCATAACGGTCTCTTACGTTACGCACGTCATGCTCCCTGTAAGCCAGGTAAGTGCATATCGAAGTGAAATATACCATCAGACCATCACATTAGCTTGAATTCTATGCCATTTCAAAAGATCGGGACGCTCCTGGTGCGTTAAGTACGCAAAACTAGCCGAAACAGCATCTTCGGGAAGAAGAGTTAGGAATTCATATATCTTATTTTGGTCTCTTACGATATGCTAACAAGGAAGGGAAACTTTGACCATGAATAAAAACGGACCTCGAGCCGATCGGTGTCAGTTTGGCTGCGTTTGATAGCCCAGGCTTAGGGCTTTAAGGATATCAAGGTGATTTTTAACTATTCCAAAAAAAAAAATTTGACCCCAGGGAGGCCCAAATGTACCTCGTTC